>NW_017807488.1:0-861 GCF_001891065.2 Hippocampus comes | reverse complement strand
TATACATGGTCGGTTTTTTCGGCTGAAAACGCCTTTCTATACATTTCTCAAAATGTATGCTAATTTTTCCATAAATATTTCAAAGTAAATCTCAATTTAAAAGAGCCGTTTGAGAGCCAAAAAGGCTCTTTTCACTGAGCCGATCCAAATGAACCGGACCACTGAAAAGAGCCGAAAATCCCATCACTAGAAAATGAAGTCTCCTTTCCAGGCGCGTGTCAGTGACGTTTAGTCACATGACCAGGGAAAAGTGACGTCTGGTTTGGGGTTGTGCGTGTCCTGCAGAGAAAAGTCACGTGACAGAGAACAAAACAAAAAAAACACCACAAAAAAAACGAAGCCTCGGTTGGGGCGGTGCTTGGTGAGCGGGAAAGGTCACGTGATCAGGTACGAGGAGCCTCGCATTCACAGATAACATTCAGTTATTCAGTTCATTTGCGGTGTAGTGTGTACAGAGTATTATAAGTTTATACAAACATCTACACACGGAAGTTGGAGTAAAGTGACATTTTAATCTCAAATACAAACTGTAATACTGCTCACTGTGCAACAGGGGTCGTTTAAGGGCTAATATGAATGAACCATTGGCTGATACATGAGAGACAATGTCTCCGACCTTGATTCATGAGGCTTCACTTTGCCCAGCACTAGTAATAGGTCGTCCTCGCTGTCAGGCAGCTTGTGTTGCCTTCTGAATGCAGTGTCGGGATATTGTAGATTCATTCTCTAGTTCATGTTGCGAGTATAAAATGAGATGCTGAATCACTTTATTGAAAATTGCAGGTGTAAGGTAATTTGCCAGCAGTCACAAACTGTCTGATAAGACTGCTTTTGACCTTTCGAGGGTTTCTGAGTGCTTGT
>NW_017807487.1:0-743 GCF_001891065.2 Hippocampus comes | reverse complement strand
TGTCTTAGAGGCAGTTTGTTAGAATTGTTTTGTGAGCATTATACAAAATGCTATTATTTCGATTACGCACTCTTATTTAAAGCAATTGAGTATTTTGTCTGCAAAAGTTTTGTTTGCAACTTTCCTTATTTTTTTTCCTTCAAGGCATTTGTCAGAATTTAACAAAAAAGTCAAAAGTCACGATGTTTTTCCAACCTCAAATGTTGGTGTTTTCCTTAAAAAAAATTGGAATAATTTTTGTTCGGCTTTTTTTTGTCCAAATTCTTTGGAAGAATTTTGCGAGCAGTTGACAAAACACTCTTGACGTTGCTTTAAAAACAAGTTCATGTCAAAATTTACCAATGTTATTCTAATGTCTGCTCAATTCCCATTTCTTTTATTTGCTTATTATTTTTGAAAGGTTTGTTAGAAATAAAAAACACTAACGGTCAGCATTTTCCTCATAATTCTGGGTCATTTCATCATGTTTGAGTTTTTGAAGTTTTTTTTTTTTTGCAATTGACACGGCACTCTAAGTCGCTTTAAGCCATTTTTTTTTTCAACCTCAAAGGTTAGCTTTTGACTTTGTATTGTGCAACAATTTATTCGAATTCATTTGGGAGTATTTTTTTTTTTGAGGTATTGCATCAGCAATTGACAAAGTGCTCTTTTAAGAGAGGTGTTAACGTGAAATTCAAGTAACGTCGTTAGGGCGCATCGGAGTTCGCCCAGTGTTTGCCCTTCGACAAGTGCATTCAAATTAT
>NW_017807486.1:0-285 GCF_001891065.2 Hippocampus comes | reverse complement strand
ATACAAACTGAAGTACCCTTCATTCACTTTTATTTTAAATCATTCAGCTAAAATGTCCTTTTTGTTTATGATATTTTAATCTTCACTGTGGTATGGCATGTCTGACAATACCTCAACCCATACAAAGAATACAATTTGGTTATAAGAGCTATTTGGTGTACACATCTTACTGTAATTGATCTGGTGTAAAAGATCAGCATGTTCTTTATTAGCCAAGTATATGAAAAACATGAAAGGAATTTGTCTGCAGTACTATGAGCCAAAGTAGTATTGCAATAACGAGCA
>NW_017807485.1:0-466 GCF_001891065.2 Hippocampus comes | reverse complement strand
AGATATCTGTGCGGCGTCAACGCATATCAGATAATCGGATACACCTCGTAAACGTAAGCCCGGTGTCATCAAAACACACCCGCGTCCGCTCAAAGACAAGACGCTGTAAATGTCGAGCACAGCAAAAGCACGGCGCATTCAAACGATGCTTGGAATATGATGCATTGGCGTTGGGTCTCTTGAAATAACACGCGGAACGTCCTAGATTCAATTCAGCTCCACCTGGGCCAACAGATATTTGTGATCAACATATTGTAATTTCTTGATACTAATTACTACTTTCTAATTCGATAAGGGCACCGATTTGAAAGCGCCAATTTGTTAATTTACTGTATGAGGAGTGAAGCAGCAAGGGGTCACTGTAATGCTGATGTGAAGTTCATTCAAATCAATGGCGCAAGAGTGTCCAGGGTAACTTAATGCTCAATAACATTTATTTTATTATTTCTATTTGGATTGACTTTGT
>NW_017807484.1:0-483 GCF_001891065.2 Hippocampus comes | reverse complement strand
AGAAGGGATGCTACTTGGTTTAGCATCTTTTTTTCCGCCTGCACATGTTTGAAGCGCAGAAATATATCCAGTTAAAATCTTCCGGTGACTGAGTATATTACACTGGGTCGTTGCAGTCCTAATCACGCTGTGACGAGAGATGCTAGCAAACCGCTAGCTAATGAGACAACAGGCTTTTGGGCCTCCCCTCAGCCGGGTATCAAACTCTTGAAAATATAGTCGCAATCTGCTTAAATAATGTTTGTTCAGAGACTTGTACCCCACAAGAAGATTAAAAATGAAAAAATCTGGAAAACTGAAAGTCAAAAACAGTACACTTCCACAATTCAGTCTCATAGTTCCCAGTCGGTGCACGTTTTCATCAATTTTCTTCAAAATGTATATTAATATTTCTCTCATCACTCTACAGGGTCTTTCAACATCCTATTTTGACTTGGTACCTTATCTTCTGAAGTTCAGTTTTAGCGTCTTACCGACGTGACG
>NW_017807483.1:0-482 GCF_001891065.2 Hippocampus comes | reverse complement strand
GCCGAGTAACACCATTGCCGCTACAAAACGGCACCCCAACCAAATGTTATACGCCGGAAAAAAACCGTGGACAAAAAACAAAAAAAACAAAACCTGTGTAGTGCGTCAAAGGGCGATGTTTGCGAAATTGCCATTAACGTTCCGGAAGCATGGCAATTTATCGCATTAATCACAACGGATTAGCATTTTTCATCGCTTAGTCATGCTCGGAGAGGCCCGCTTCAAAGGGCCAGCTGCGTTAACTGCCCACTGTGAATCACACACACACACACACACTCACACACACGCGCGCAATAGAAGACCCCGACCCGGGCCTCCTCGACTCCCCTCTGACTTTCAAATCACAGCACCGGCGTTAAATGGACGTCATGTTCCAAGTGTGTGGTTTGATATTCCGATGGACATGCTAGTATTTTATTTACCCGCGAGTCATCCAGTGTATTGTAGACAAGCATTATCTGTGTGAGTGTGTTCATTCCCCA
>NW_017807482.1:0-225 GCF_001891065.2 Hippocampus comes | reverse complement strand
TGCAATTACACACACGCACGCGCTCACACACACACACATGCAACCTTGCGCGCGTGTGTGTGCGTGTGTGTGTGTGCGTGTGTGCGTGCGTGTGTGTGTGTGTGTGTGTGTGTGTGTGTGTGTGTGTGTGTGTGTGTGTGTGTGTGACCAATCAGCTAAAAAAAAAGTTGCTAATTCCCGGTCGCTCCGTGTTGGTTCACATTCATCCCACGAGACGGCCGCGCC
>NW_017807481.1:0-299 GCF_001891065.2 Hippocampus comes | reverse complement strand
CCGCTTAGGGTGCAATGTGCACTAACACAAAAACAAATATTAATAACACACACACAGACATACATCTTTTTTTTTTAAATCCATTTCCCCCGAGACCCCACGGCGATCGACTTGGGACCACTTCAAGGGCTGCCAGACGATCGCACGCCTGAGCTACATTATCGGATGTCTTTGAACATTGAAGGGCCACAATAAGTTTGTTGTATAAATTCAATCGGTTCCTCTTTTGCTACGTCTCAGCGTTGTCTTTATTAGATTTTATGGTTTCGTCACAGTTTCCTAAAAAGTGTTATGATGTT
>NW_017807480.1:0-704 GCF_001891065.2 Hippocampus comes | reverse complement strand
AAAAAAAAAAAATTGAATTGTGTGTAAAATTGTTTAGCTATCTATTGAAAGTCTTTGTAAAAATAGGTTGACTTTTTGAAGGTTTCAAAAAACTGGATTTTTTTTTTTACGGCGTTGAAAGGAACCCTGACACTGACCCCTACTATTAAAACACAGTTCGAAATGTTTCATAATTTCTCTTGACTCAAAAACTCTCGTTTGTTATCAGCATAATTTGATTCGAAGCGGCCGACATGTTTGCGTGTGCGCAGTGCAGTCTGGGATGATGTGAAATGGTTGCTGCTCTCTGCCAAGCAAACGAAAGCAATTGCCGATTTCTAGCATCAACCAAAAGGAGTCAAAATGCCAGGCGCTGTGTAGTTTGGATGTAATTTTCAGTCGAAGGGGAATCTTGCAACCACACCCCGGTTCGAATTGAACTGCTAAAAATGGCGCCAACCATGATGCGTCTCAATTCAGAATCTGTGGCAACATAAACGACAATGGCAACATATCTGCAAAAAGGTTCGACAAAGTGTTTTAAACTGGAAGTCGTTTTTGAAAATTTTACCTTCAACCAAATAAAACGGACCAAACATGTTGTTGCAGTCTGTTGCCTTTTTAATATTTAAAAATTGAGTTTTCATAATTTCTTAATTCGTTTTTAAAAATGAGGACACCTGAGCCTTCATGCGGGTTTTTAGACCTTTATTTTTGTACTTTTT
>NW_017807479.1:0-321 GCF_001891065.2 Hippocampus comes | reverse complement strand
ATGACACACACTCGGTCAAGGCGGCGATCATCGGCGGTGTGCATTACATCCAAAAACATCAAACAATAAGTGACCTCTGCACCTCAAACTATTCAGCTGTCAAGCGGCCGCATTGTATATTAGACACTTGTTCGGGCAACCTGAGACAAGACAGGTCATATTCATCCATTTGCTTCACTTCGCTCAACAATTTTGAAAAAGAATCTAGTCGAGATGATTCCCCTTTCAATGTGACAATTGCGATTTAATATTCCGAGACATCATCTGAGAGCAATGAGCATGATGAGAGAGAAAACGGGAAAAGCCGTTTCATGCCAAAGC
>NW_017807478.1:0-501 GCF_001891065.2 Hippocampus comes | reverse complement strand
GTCAACTAATCCATGGTGCTTGGTGCTTTTTGTTTCATGAAACGGCGCCACCTATCCATCCGGGTAAGGACGACCGTGGCGCAGGAACATCCGGCGGATTACATGGAAGAGCTGGCAAACTTCCGCTCCTGCTGCAGTCAAAAGTGTCATTTTCTGCGTTACATGAAATCAAGACGCTTTCTTGGAGATTTTAATCCTTTATTCTGCAGCTCTCACTTCTCAACCAACCCCCCCAACATTCCTACAAACGCGCTTGGGCTACGGCAAGTGATAAGGGACAATCATACTTTACATTTTGAAAACAACAAGATCGCCGACAAACGCTTCCAGCCCGACCGCATCACCAACGTGGACGAGGTGCTGAACTACAACTAATGAAAGTACCGTTCCGCCGATTCTGATACCGAGAGAGGGGAGTCGATTGTGTATTCAATTTGAGAGCAACTATGATGAATGAGAGAAAATGAAAAAACTGTTCCTAACGTCTGACAACTAGCGGTC
>NW_017807477.1:0-692 GCF_001891065.2 Hippocampus comes | reverse complement strand
GCAGGAGGAAAATGCATGAACATTAAAAAATGGAGGCACTCGAAGGGGTAAGAAAACGAATCGGTTTTCAGTGACGGGTCCTCAGATCACGCTTGGGAACAGCAACAGAAATTGTCGGTCACTTTTGAAGACTCAGCTGGGATGGAAACATTCCCCTTTGTTATAAATAACAATTTCGTATCAAACTGCTGTCAGATTTGTCTCTTCTGACTCTTCCTGTTGAACTAAGACGAATGCATGATGCTTGCTCTGCTGAAAATCTTAATACATTTCCATTCACACCAATCAATGGCTCAAACTTTTTCCAAAATCATAATTTGATCCAAGCGAAAAAAAAAATTACACTGCGATTGGTTGGCAACCAGTTCAGGTTGGAGCCCGCCTACTGCGTGAAGACAGCTGGGACTCTCTTGAGGATGGACGGACGGACGGGGAAAAAAAAAATACATCCGCAAACAAATTTTAACATAAACTGGTCTCATTGGAAAAATATTTTAAAGTCCGAACATGTTACGCTCGCCACACAAAGAGCGACGTGACCAAACACGACTAAACTACACACAAGTGTAAAAAATAAAATAAAAATAGTCGGCAACACACACATGGACAACAAGTGATTGACCCTTGCACAACAACCGACAACTCTCTGATTAATTCCAAATGCATTTTAGATGTTCCATTAGGCTTTTCCT
>NW_017807476.1:0-1138 GCF_001891065.2 Hippocampus comes | reverse complement strand
GCTGGTTTGGCGCAATGAAAGCAGATAAGCACAAACTTTAATGCGTGTGTTGCTCAGTGCTCTTTACCCACAAAATAAAAAGGAGCACCGGAATGTTGAGGTGGACTTTTCAAACAGACTCTCAGACGAATTCTTCTGCGATCCTCATCCCCACGTAGGGACTGGAAATTGCACCAATTGCCACAGCACTCTCCTCTTGTCCAGGGTTCCAGTTCAAAACGTTGCTCTTGTGGTCACAGATTCAACTCCTTCTGCTTGCTAGTACAACCGCCAACAGCGCAACAAGTACCCAAGCCGTGCACAACTTTTTTTCAATGCAGTGGGGGCTTGATCGTTTCGAAAAGGGTGCAAAATCATTCAAATAAACTACCCGGTTAAACAAAACACGTAACAAACACCAAAATATTACTGACAGGAAGTCGCGCACATAATCATGACTCCATGAGAGTCCTCCGGAATAAGGTGGACGACATTACCCGCACAATACCATTTGCTAAACAGATTAAAGTAATTGCTTATCCAAGATTGTGAAGTAATGGCTTGTTACCAGTCAAATATGATCAAACGGTCTACGTGTAACTTTTTGTGAACAGTAGAAGAGGACCAAACTACTACCAAGAACTGCCAAGAATTTGTGACAAAATTAGTGTGTTGTTCAAAAATACGATCATCTGTCAAAGATGAGAAACATCACTTGACGCTGAGACTCGGCTTGCGCTACACAAACTGAACAATGGATGACAAACACGGTCTTCATCAAATCACAAAGTGTAAGAGAGCACTGTGATATATCGGCTGTGAAAATTGGACTATGTGCATATGCTGGTCTTTTGTCGTATGTTTTTGATAGTGTCACATTGTTGTTGTTGTTGTTTTTTTTTTTTAAATCATACGTCATGTAAAATGACCTTTTTTTGCCATACTGTTCATAACATACAGTTCAGAATTTTTATTTTTGATTTTATGTACCGGTATTTATTTATTTCTTGCAAATGACATTTTGTCATGAGAATTCAATTCCAAAATAAAATGCTAAACTATCGTCAATTGAAACAATGTGGGGGTTTCTTATACCCCTTTCCCACTGAAATTAATGGGTAGTCGTGATCCGTGGCGACACACAACCAATTAGCATATT
>NW_017807475.1:0-416 GCF_001891065.2 Hippocampus comes | reverse complement strand
TACATGCACATAGTTCCCACCCATCACGTGGGAAAAAAAAAGTCTTTTTGATCTGATAAAATGTCGCTGCGCAAGTCGTTTTGCACTTCCACTCCACCGTCGCGTAACACCTGGGCTAAGTGACAAAATGACTACCCTTACCTCGAGTTTCGACACCCCTGACTTGATGAGCTATGACGGATGAAGATCCAGAGTCACTTTCGAGTGACGGCCAGAGAAACACGATCAAGGCAGAGGCGCCGTCCGTCCCTGCACGGTTTACCCTGCATCTCGTCAACGCCAATTTAGCTCCGGTCAGCATGAACTATGAGCGTTAGATTCTGATCCGGAAGACGTCGCTTCAATAATAATGTGTTCAATTCATTGATCAATATGATGATTGAGGCCGGCCGTGTGAATGAAATCTGTCATGACGC
>NW_017807474.1:0-428 GCF_001891065.2 Hippocampus comes | reverse complement strand
AGGGCAGTGTTGTCTTTAGTACTCAGATAAATTCTGAAGGGGAAAAAGCAGTGTTGATCATTAGCACCACTGTGACAGGGACACATAGATTCAAGCAATTTTAGGGGACACCTTCCCAATCTAATGAAACATGATCTACCGTAAGAACTGTCTGGATCAAAAGGTCTACCTTTAAAAATACTAGTTTTGAGGTTCATTTGTAATGTATGATGTTCATGTATCTTTCGGGATGTCAAAGGTGCACACTGCAAAAGTGAAGGATGTGTGTGTATAAATAGCGTTAAGTTGTCATTTCCAAAAACTGAGGTAAAGTGACAGCTTCCTGAGTGACAAATAAGTCGCATTGCATGCAGCATCAAAAGCAGGTCATGCAAAACTTTATGCAGCAAGCTTGCAGCAGGGCCACAAAGTGTACAGATGGCAGCCAA
>NW_017807473.1:0-240 GCF_001891065.2 Hippocampus comes | reverse complement strand
GGCAGCAGAATTGGCGCAATCAAATGAGCGACGCCATGAGGAAGGTGCAGAACATATGAAGAGAATGTTTTGCCTCTCATGCTCCTAAATGTAGCCTTTATGAGGGAAATAAGTCCCTTGTACACGATAGGGGAAACTTTCAGCAAGTGCTCAATTGCGGCAGATCTCTCAGGTTATTGTTTGGTTTTTCTTTAATCTTTCTTTCGTACAATCTCGCTCAATATTGACATATCATATAGC
>NW_017807472.1:0-234 GCF_001891065.2 Hippocampus comes | reverse complement strand
GTTCTCTCTCAGAAGTGGTTTTTGCCTGCCGTTTTCTAAAGAATTGATCCGAGGACGTTTACTTTGTCGGCTTTGAACAATCCTTTGAAAATGTCCAAGCATAGCGAGTGATCGCCCGACTTGTGAACACTTTGTCTGGGTGATTCGGAACACCTCTTGGTCCAAGACGCGAATGACGAGGACGTTGCATCGACACCTGTATATCTATCTACACAGATAGACACATATGGTAGA
>NW_017807471.1:0-1085 GCF_001891065.2 Hippocampus comes | reverse complement strand
AAATGTACATTAATGACAAATGGGATGGTCATTTACATCATGCTAGAACGGCTTCAGTTCACGTGTAACCGTTATGAGGACTTGCGGCGCAGAACAAGGATGGATTTATATTCAAAACACAATTTTGAAATACATTGTCCCTCCAAAGTGTTTGACTGTGTGGCCCCGCCCTCTGTTGTTTTCGGTTACCTTTCCCTTAATACAGTGTGGGCTGGGCGTCTCCCCAATCATAGCACCTGTCTCACCTACACACCTGCCAGTCTTCACCTTGTCAGCCACAATTACCCCTGCAGCATAAAAGACCAGTCTGAACAGCCACCCCTTCCCAGTTTGTCAGCTATCTTCCCTGGCGTACTTGCTGCTGCTTAACTGTTACGCTCAGCCTTCCTGTACGCTTTGGTTTCTCTGACTGCCTTTGGTTCCTGCCTCCTTGATCAGTCCCTCTTCCTGACAATAAACCAGTACCAGAATTCATTGTGTCTGCCTGTGGGTCCTGGGCTCATCTTAAACTAAGCCTAACGTCATCTTTCTTTTTTTCCATCCATCCATCCATTTTCTGATCCGCTTATCCTTACAAGGGTCACGGGGCATGCTGGAGCCTATCCCAGCAGACACGGGACACCCGGAACTGGTTGCCAGCCAATCGCAGGGCACACATAGTCATACAACCATTCGCGCTCACACTCACAGGTAGGGACAATGTGACAGTGTTCCATAAAACCTGCCGTGCATGTTTTTGGAATGTGGGAGGAAAAATCCGCTTTTCTGACGTGCCTACAGGGGTGCCCAAGCCCGGTCCTTGAGCGTCCCTATCTAGCATGTTTTGGATGTCGCCGTCCTCCAAAATACCTGATTCAAATGAGGATCAGAGTTGGATGCCCGTTGCCTACAGTATAGGCTTGTTGTTATGGCTCATTTCACTTTTGAGAAGTAACTGAATGTCCTAGCCGAAAAATAAAAATAAAAAACATTAAAAAAAATAACAAGTGCGCAATTAGCTGTAAGCGAGACGAATTCAGGATAGCAAAGAACGTTTCACACCCTTCCAAGGGCCATGTCAAGTCGATTTGAAATGAACACCTACT
>NW_017807470.1:0-483 GCF_001891065.2 Hippocampus comes | reverse complement strand
ACCCGAGCATCAACTTATGTCACCTACCACAGAAACAAAATGTATTTAAAAAAAAATTTTTTTTTCAACAGATAGGCGTTTTCCTGAAAAAAAAAGTCACTTTTTACGAACAGGGCACGTACATTTCTACTTGTGATTTCCATAGCAGAAGTTATTTGTTGAACTTTGTTTTGCGATTATCTTGAGGTTCGCTGAACAGGAAGTCAGAAGTGATGACAATGTCAAATTTGTGCCTAAGGATGTCGTTGTGCTGACTGAGGAAACGGGAGAAAGCACACAGTCCCTGTACCAGTCGGACGACGGGGAGGGTCGCCACTGGGGCAACAGCCAATCAGCCGCAGGCTTTTACATCAGACCATTTCATATTTTCACATTCTCATCTCCGAGAATGGCCTTAGCGTCCGTTCATTTTAAAAGTGAAATGGCATTTTTGGGGGTAGGGAATCCTTCTCTTGTAACCATGGAAACGGCAAAGCGCAGCAA
>NW_017807469.1:0-238 GCF_001891065.2 Hippocampus comes | reverse complement strand
TTTAATGTTATTTGCTAAGTAGCGTAGTGGAGAAATATCCAAAGTCTACCACCTATTGCATTTCGTGATATGGCGCCGCTCTAAGTTGGTGTCTTTGATTGATTCTTGAATATGGTCAAAAGTATTGATGATACTTTTAGATGGGCTGATAATCTTTTTGTTTGATACATTTCATTTGAAAAGGTTTCCACTGTTTTTTTTTCTTCTTCTTCCCTCTGTAGCATATTTTTTTAAATTA
>NW_017807468.1:0-480 GCF_001891065.2 Hippocampus comes | reverse complement strand
ATGGATGGCGTTCTTTATAAAGTTGTACTTTAAAACAACATCGAACAAAAGTATTACATTAAAACACAATGTTAATCATTCAAATTTGTGCAAAATGATTTCATGCCTCAATTCAATTCTTTGTGCGGCTCCTTCTGGTTTGCCCGCCTTGGCCACCAGGGGGCAGGAAAATAAAATACTGTCATACAGACAAACCAAGAATCGGCCCCATTATGTCCTTGTTATCTCCGTGGCTTAATAAATTTCAATAATATTATGTTGTTGTTTTTTGGCAGGGGATAAAGAATATATGACTTAGCGTATTGTGATATTGTCTGTCTGTGTTGAGCCACCATTTGTGGTCAAATATCTATTGCTTAAAGGATTTTCACACTGTGACTAGTTTTTCATTATATGTTGGATTAAGCCAGGGGGGAAATTCAATTTAAATGCACAAAAAAAAAAATATCTTTATTTATTTTTAGTTTGACTGAGAACATC
>NW_017807467.1:0-701 GCF_001891065.2 Hippocampus comes | reverse complement strand
GTCCTCGAGTCCTTTGAGGTTGGCAGCTGATGCAAAGTTTTAGTTTTGCACAAATGTCGAATGTACTTCATAACACCGAATTCAGACATGCTCATTTGGCAGGCCTTTGTCTCTCAAAGGCAATTGCATGCAACCTATGTTTAACCGATGTTTGGATAAACCAGTGGAGGAAAAAAATAGATTTTGATGGCATGGGACCTTTCGGCAAAAGTGCATTATTTCAAATTGGCAGTGTTAAAAAAAACAACAACACATTGATCCAAAGTAAAATATATGCTTTCATGGAGGGCTGTAAATATCTGAGAATATTAACGTTCAAGAACCCAGAATTCTAAGGATTTGGACAATAAACAAACAAATCAAATTGTTTGTAAATGATCAATTAATTATCTATTAATCTGTCAAGAAATTCATTGTTGCATCTCTACCTATAAGTCACATTTAACTGCATAAGAGGCACCTGCTTTCTGTGTTATCAAAAGTCGCAAAAAAATTAATTTGATAGAACGACACACATCGTTCCATAAAAGATAAATGCACTGTAATTATGATGCATGGCTATCTAGATTCGAGTTATGTGATGACTTGCGTAAAACAGAGACATGTGTTATGACTCTTGTGTCATGACTCTTGTCATGACTCTCGTCTCATCACGCCTTGGCGTGCAATTTGCGTGCCGAATACAACAATGAGTCCTTTTA
>NW_017807466.1:0-407 GCF_001891065.2 Hippocampus comes | reverse complement strand
TCAGGTCAGTGGTGAGCGATCAGAGCTAGCCAGGCGTGCGCACAGGCCCTTGATGACATCAGCAGTTTTTCCATCCCCCCCGATTGGTACCAAACAGACGGCCCGCCACTAATAGCCGCATCCCCGTTTTTTGTTGAGAATATCCAGTTCCGTGTATGAACCTTCCGTAATCTTCCGACTTACTGCGCCTGACTGTTGAACTGTATATCCTGTTACGGCCAAAGGTGTTCTTTACCTGGCAATACTTGTGATGTCACCACCTGAGGTGTCCTCGAGCTATCGTCCGTAACATATCTTGTCGGGTTTTTGCGTCGGGAAAGCTTGGCGCTCAGTATTTTCTCTTAAGGTTACTATTTTTTTTTTGTCACATTGTTTAACACCCCCCCCCCCCCCCCCCCCCCCCCCCA
>NW_017807465.1:0-337 GCF_001891065.2 Hippocampus comes | reverse complement strand
TTGTGTTGGGAGGCCACTGGAGCGCACGTCCGGCGTAAATGTCGCCAAATATGTCTTCCGTGACTTCGCAGATTTTGGGACTCGGTGCGACCTCGTCCATTTTGGAGAAGATGGAAGCCTTTTGCCCTCGTGAAAAGACGCTAGCTTGAAAGCGCAGCTTCTGCCGCGTGCCTAATCAAGCGCGTTCCTCACCGTTGGTCGGGGGGGGGGGTTGCTTGACTTGAGATCCGAGCGCCGTACGGGGCGGTGGACTGGACTCATGGCGGCTGCGTGCACGCTTGATAGCATCGATGTTGACGCGGCAGATTGAAAGTGAACACAAACGCTCCGGCGACAG
>NW_017807464.1:0-678 GCF_001891065.2 Hippocampus comes | reverse complement strand
TTAAACATTTTCATTGCAAATTAGGCTTGAAGAGCTTTCCTTCTGGTTAATCTTTATTTTTGTTGTTGCCACAGAGTAAATATTTATGTTGTTCAATTTTTTACTAATATTCTTGTAAATATGGAAACTACTTAAAAGAAAAAAATGCAAAAGTATTGTTTTAACATTTTTTTAAATCTCCTCTTTCACAAAAAAATAAAAAATTCTCAATCAATATTATTTCTTGCTAAAGTATTGTTATTTACTTGCATTCATGAAAAAAAAGTGCACCGGAGTGCGCATGTAAGTTTGTAAATTCCACCAACAACCTAGGCTAAACTTTGCATCTCCCGAACAGAAACAGATGTTACTCTCTCAGTCGAGATGTGCTACGTGAACATACTTCATCGACACAAATAAATACTTTAGTGTCTTTGGCACCAATTGTGCAATCTTAGAGCTTTATAAAGAACACAAAAAAAAACATTTGAGCGTTTCATTTAACAGCTGAGGATAGGTTCCACAGTAAAAAAAAAAAAAAAACATGCGTATATCCGTTAATAGTGGGGGTTAACGGTATTGGTAAAATGTCACAACACTGCCTGTATTGTAAAAAAAAAAAAAAAGGTGCAACGATTGTGACAGTTGCAAGATGAACGTGATTAATAGATGTGATATGATTTCTTGGAAGAAAAATTG
>NW_017807463.1:0-321 GCF_001891065.2 Hippocampus comes | reverse complement strand
CGATTCATCCCGTGCGTTACTTTGCCCCCACGTTTGAGTGGGTGAACGAAATGGACGACTTTCAGAAGGATTCCCTTTTTGTCTTACCAAACCAGACATTTTTCTATTCCAAATAAAGGCATACAGTTTGTATTCAAGAGGAAAGTTGCGTTTTGTGTGCAGAACAACACCGCGCAGAAAATAATCATCTCGAGTGAACAATTCCGTTGAGTCGAAGCGACCGCGTGAAGGTCACCTTCGGCAACATTGCAGCTCTCAGAAGGCCGTTTATCCCTGAAACCGAATTAACGTGCGCAATTATTTCATATCCATCAAGTGAGC
>NW_017807462.1:0-339 GCF_001891065.2 Hippocampus comes | reverse complement strand
AAGCTGGACCAGTTGGACCAGGAAATTGAAAATGCCTTGAGCGCTAACTCTTCCATCGGCAGTACTCCCACCCTCCCTCGGCGACGACAACTGGTACAAAGCTGCATTTTGACTGACTTGACTTTACTGTCATTTTTCGGCTGAAGTTTCAGGCTTGAGTATTTTTTCTACCCACAATTGCAGTTCACAAATACAATTTGCTCATCTGCCCTTATCTGCCCTCCAGTGGTATGTGAAAGAATCACTAAATTAAATATTCAACCTGTGCATGTTACAGTGGCTTCAACTTTTATAATCAAATACAGTTAAGTAGAGTTCAGTTGTACTGTATTGAAGTTG
>NW_017807461.1:0-246 GCF_001891065.2 Hippocampus comes | reverse complement strand
AAGCTGGACCAGTTGGACCAGGAAATTGAAAATGCTTTGAGCGCTAACTCTTCCATCGGCAGCACTCCTACCCTCCCTCGGCGACGACAACTGGTACAAAGCTGAATTTTGACTTGCTAGATTTTACTGTCATTTTTCGGCTGAAGTTTCAGGCTTGAATATTTTTTCTACCCACAATAGCAGTTCACGAATACAATTCCCTCATCTGCCTTTATCTGCCCTCCAGTGGTATGTGAAAGAATCACT
>NW_017807460.1:0-495 GCF_001891065.2 Hippocampus comes | reverse complement strand
TTGTTGTGGCATGCTAAAGCCCTGCGATGATGTTGATGATGATGATGATGATGCATTACATTTATAAGCGCCTTTCAAAACACTCAAGGACACTTTACAATCAAAACAAGAACAATAAAACCACAGTTAAAATTATAAATAATAAAAGGAGAGATATTGTTGTTGTTGTTGTTGGGATATATTTCAGCCAATGAAGGCTTTAATATAGAGAAACCGTATATATTCAAATAGATTTTCGCAGCTAAAACATATAGGGATGCGTAGGCTGTATGCATCCATTATTCAGTGGGGGATGGTTTTACACATCCATGAGACACCACCATAGCATTTGAGAGCGGAGACAAAGGCTTGATTTTTAACAATTTTATGACTCATTTTATGTGCCTGGTGATTTTTTTTTTAACTTCCAAATTTGGCAGGGTTGTTAACACTCTTCTTCTCTGAGAGAATTGAAAGGTGCATCCCACATCTCAGTTCTTTTTTCATACGTTCCAC
>NW_017807459.1:0-462 GCF_001891065.2 Hippocampus comes | reverse complement strand
AGGTGTGTCTCCAACATCAAAGTTGAAACAGTATTTACAGCTGATATAATTACTAACAAACCCTGTACTGTATATGCACCTCGATATAAAGACACCAGTAGTGCATAACATAATAGACATCTCTGGTAGGGATATCTTCATCGTAAAAGTTAAATGCCGTCATTCGTGTTAGCCTCATTTTAATGATCCCGCTCAACAATGTTAGGATAGGCTGTCAAAGGCATGTTCCTAGCATAAACTGTCTTCTAAAATGAGCTGCAGGAGAAACACGTCTTTGTCTGAATAAGGGCAAGAGTATAAAGGATGTGTTCACCTGAAGCTAAATGTTACTAGGGTGTTTTAAATGTATCGCTATGAAATAAAACACGCAGACACCTTAATCTCAAATCTGTTTAAGGACATGATTCACTTCCCAGTCCCACATAGCTTGGTTGTTTTATCCTGGTGAACAAATGCATGTTT
>NW_017807458.1:0-254 GCF_001891065.2 Hippocampus comes | reverse complement strand
GCCGAGGTGGAGAAGAAACTGGCTGCCATGTTGGAGGACATTCAGAGCTGCTTGTTCGCTAAGTAAGATGTACTTGTACATTGGTCGAACATTGACACTCACTTGCTTCTACACCGAGCAGTATTTACTGGCCTGTTTGGTGATAATTTGAGAAGGGCCTTAGAATAAATAAAAAAAATAAATAAAATTGAATTTTAATTGTTGCTAGAGGAGCTGGATAGGTCACTAAACATCATGACCTAACCAACCTCTCT
>NW_017807457.1:0-248 GCF_001891065.2 Hippocampus comes | reverse complement strand
AACCCACGCAAGCCTGGGGAATAAAAGCAAACTCCCCACATGGAATCCGCAGCTGGAATTGAACCCGGAACCTCTGCACTGTGAGGTTGACACGCTAACCACTGGACACCGGGGCGTCATCCGTTGCATTTCAAAGAGCGTTAATCAGAAGTGGGTTATTGCTATGCGGGGACCCACCTGGTCTCTCTCCCAGTGAGGGTCCACTCTATAATATTAAGTTGTAATGTCACCTTCCACCACAAGATGGT
>NW_017807456.1:0-757 GCF_001891065.2 Hippocampus comes | reverse complement strand
AAAAAAAACCAGCCACATGCCATTTGATTGTTGCATAGGATGTTTATATGCACACACAAATGCCAATCTACTGTATATTATTTTCCTCTTTTGAAACTGGACTCCTAAATCGTGAAAGGCGCAACAGCCCTCACTGGATTTGCCCGTGCTCCAGCATGAGAAGCATCTATTCAATCAGAGGTTGAACCTTTTTTTTTTGTGCACTATTGGTATTGAAATGTTTCCACACCCAATAAAATTTCAACAAACAATTGTTTTTTGTTTTTTTTCAGTAGGCTTTTGGGAACCCGGCAACACACATAAAGCCACAGGCTTCAGCTTGCGCAAGCCAGCTGACCTGAGCTCCATTACAAACAAATGAAAAAAAATCTGCGTTTGTGAGCCAAATCCCGAGTCAGGTCCAACATCAGTAAATAGATAACGTTAACAAAAAATAAATAAAAAATCCACAGACAGTACAAAGTCTTCCCCGAGGACCCTGAAATGCCATCCCGTTATTACTGTCCATTATCAATAACTTATTAGTGTAACGGGAAAGTGTTTTTGCCTCTGTGTAAACCTAATACAGGAAGGTCACCGGCGATATGAATTCTAAATCCTTCCCCCTTACACAATATTTATGCGTTGTTTATTTACATGGCAGAAAAGTGAACTCAGAAGTCAGAAGTGTGTGCTGATCACTGACTGATTGCAGCTGACTGGGTGAGATACTACAAAGGCACACACACAAACACACACCACACACACACACACACAC
>NW_017807455.1:0-201 GCF_001891065.2 Hippocampus comes | reverse complement strand
TCTCTTCCTTTTCTTTTGTATTGAAAAAGGATCAAATTATACGATTACACAACAACGGGTAGGACTAGATAAGTTGTATACTTCTTCCTACTCCTTTGAGCATATAACTGTGAAGATGTTTGTTTCACTTACTTTTTTTTTTCCTTTTATAACTTTTGCTTGCCTATTGTCAATCTGTTATTGTATGTTCAATAAAAATGT
>NW_017807454.1:0-299 GCF_001891065.2 Hippocampus comes | reverse complement strand
GGCCCCCGTTGGCCCCCCCCCAGAACCGCCACTGTATAGTGGATTTGGAGCTTGTGTTCGTGTTACACCTTAATGAAACCCAAATGTATGATCGTCTCATACATACATATATACACCAAAATATTTGTTACATATATACAACAAAGTGATGAATAACCAGTTTTGATATCAGAGGCAAGTTTAAAATGTTCAAATATTAGATTTATTTTAAGAGTGATTGGTAACAAAATCCTTGCAATATCTAACAATTTTAAAAGTGAAGACTGTTTGCAATTTTGGTATTTTAGCAACAAACATGA
>NW_017807453.1:0-340 GCF_001891065.2 Hippocampus comes | reverse complement strand
AACCAGGCTACAAGCCCTTGCAAAAAGGCTGATTCTTCTGTCGCGCAGCTAACATTAGCATAAAACGTATTAGCATGAGCAAGGCTTATTTTTTCTGGCTGAAAGATGAGAATTTGGCGGTGTGAGACCAAAATCACACAAATGTTGATTTCCACATTTCTATTTGATGAAAATAAGACTAACTGTGATGAATATATTGAATTGATTTTATTCGAAAAATAAGGCCTGACATCGAGCGAAGTGGCCGAACGCGATCGGATGAGACAATCACCAACAAATTCCAACTTGGCATTTGTACCAACTGCCTGCTGGTGTTCTTTTTGAAGAAACGTCTTGGCTC
>NW_017807452.1:0-277 GCF_001891065.2 Hippocampus comes | reverse complement strand
GTTGAAAATAAAATACAGCGGGAGATTAACATCAAACGTTTTTTTTTTTTTTGTTGTTGTTGATTTAAATAAGAAAGCGAGTACTTGGGAACATCGTTCTTCGCGGAGGATAAAAAATGCGTTTTTACATCTACTTTGCTCCTATTCATATTGCTTGAAGGGTTTCAACACCCTGACCCCAGTGCTATTTGTTAGCCCATCTATGGCGTTTTCCATTACGTCGCAAGCCTAAAGCTAGCAGAGTTTAAGTTATGTGGTTGTTTTAAATACGCAATTT
>NW_017807451.1:0-1067 GCF_001891065.2 Hippocampus comes | reverse complement strand
GCTTTCACAACAGCTCCAGCTGTAACAAAGCGCTTGACAAAAGGTGGAGGTGTTTTAATAATTGCACGTTTCCCAAAAATGTGTTGAAATGGGTGTTCCTCAAGGCTCACATCTTAGCCCCCTGACTTTGTTTTCGATACAACCTGCCTTGTCGGATGTGATGGCAAACCATTGATTGATGTATATTCCATTTCATTATGGGCAGTGGCTCATGATGTATTTGTATGTGTTTGTCTCCCCCCGCAACCTCCCCAGACATTCACAGGGAGCTTCTGCATCGGCCCGTTTCCGGCTATGTCCCTGAAGAAATCTGGAAGAAAGCCGGTGAGTTCTTGCACATTAGACACACATGGCATCGTAGAGCACACACAGACAAAACAGCCGCACTCACAATTATACCTCGGCACCATTTAGAGCACAGGTGTCAAGGCCAGATCTGGCCCGCCACATAATTTTCTGTGGCCCGAGAAAGCAAATCAAACATGTCAACTTTCCATGATGCTTGCTAAAATCTCGAACAAAATTTGAAATTCTCAGATGTAATAAATAAGAGACATATTGGGAAAGCATTGTCTTGTGACCAAACCCCTCATTGCAGTAACAAACAATCGTTGACTAGATTATTTAGAAATTAATTTTTGATAAATTATTTATTGACTTTTTTAATTTGGTTTCAGTCATAACGGCCCTCGAAGGGAAATGGTAACTAAAACGTGGCCCACTACAAAAATGAGTTTGACACCACTGCAATACATGGTCTTTTTTTTTTTTTTTTTTTTTTAATGTAAAAATGCCTTACCATACATGGTCGTTTTTTGTTTTTTTTTGTTAGTAAAAATGCCTTACTATGCATGGTCATGTTCTTTTTGTTGTTGTTTTTTTTTATTTTAATTTAAAAAAAAACACGACAATACATGGTAGTTTTTTAATGTAAAATACACCTTACTATACATCACAGGTATCAAACTCGAGGCCTGGGGGCCAGATCTGGCCCGCCATGTCATTTTATGTGGCCTGCGGAAGCAAATCAACCATGTCAACTTGCATGATCCTTGCTAAAATCTGTA
>NW_017807450.1:0-257 GCF_001891065.2 Hippocampus comes | reverse complement strand
TTATGATGATGTCGATGGCTAGCGAGCTTTTTTAGGCACACTCCGCAAGCTTGCGCTGACCTCTTTGATTTGGCTTCAGGAGCTTTGCTGACTATCTTAGATAATTCATTCACCCCTGAAAAAAGATTTTTTTAAAAAATAGCCAGCCGTTATTTGCTAACAACTGGACAAGACTAACAAATGACATCCGGTAGCTGAGGATTCAGAAGTGATGTGAAATCAGCAGCATTTCTGATCGACAGGCACGTTCATCACCC
>NW_017807449.1:0-261 GCF_001891065.2 Hippocampus comes | reverse complement strand
AGTGTTGCATGTGGACAGGACATCTGCTAACCACACGCCTAGCAAGTTCCGTTCCTGTTAGATCAAGAGAAAATTCCTGCAGATTTTATGAAGTAAATTTGTATGCAATAGCACAAAACTCACAAACTGAGATATTTAAAAAAAAAAAAAAGGTAAACAAGCCTGAAACACAGCAAGCAAGCAATGGAAGACGGGAGCCATACCAGCATTTCCCTTGCCCCTTTTAAGCCTCGGTGGAGGTTTGCGTTGGACTGACAATCC
>NW_017807447.1:0-489 GCF_001891065.2 Hippocampus comes | reverse complement strand
CTGTCGAAAATCAACATCACGCTTCCGCCTTTGGAGTCGTCGGCCATCCGAGAGAGACTGATGGAGAACGGGCAGTTCCCTGAAACCCTCCTCTCAGACAATTTTGATTTCCCCGTCCATTACGGCGGGTGTGTATCAAGCATCGGAGTCCAGTCGACGCCCGAGGCTGAAAAAAACGATTGGGAGGGGCCCCAAGTCGATGTGGTTGACGATTTACGACAGCCAATGTGACATCTTCCGCCGGCTCAGCGGGTTTAAATTAAATATGCGATGCGGAAGATGGTGAATTGCCCCAAGTCAAGACTGTCTGCGGTTGCTTCCGGATCTTTTGCCAATTTGCGTCATCATCATCATCATTATCGGTACAGTCAAAGTTCCTGTTGACGTCGACCAGCTGATTACGGTTCAATATGTTACCGAGACTGGAGAGAGGAGGTCAGCCCTCTGGCGGGATGCGAAACGGATTGAGATGCCACGTGACAAGACCGC
>NW_017807446.1:0-241 GCF_001891065.2 Hippocampus comes | reverse complement strand
CCGCGTTTGTCGTTCGGCCGCCGTCAAAGCAACAACGCCGGATTGTGATTGAGAGCACAGGTGGTGCTTGAAACATTTTGACATGTTGCACAACGTTCCTGACAAGAGCCACTGCCTAAGCTTAGCGGTGTAAGATTGCATGTTTCGTACCGACGTATCGTGGGTGGCCCAGCCCTGACGCACGGGAGATTTTAATTTGTATCGTGACGTTTTGGTTTCCGGAAAATGTGTCAGTTTAAAC
>NW_017807445.1:0-409 GCF_001891065.2 Hippocampus comes | reverse complement strand
CATATAGTTGAGGTTTCACTTAATTGTACTTTTTTAAATTTTAGTTTTATTGTGCTGTAGATGTGTATATAGGTGTTGATCTACACTATAATTAATTGGTGTATAGCTGAAAACTTTGTCCACCTCATTATTTACTTCGTTTCTTGTTTTCAACATCTGCAGAAATTTCAGCTTTACAGATGCCACGCATGGTGTGAGGGCAGCATGTGGTTCATTTGTTCCATTAGATCAGGGGTGTCAAACTAATTGTTGTCAAGCGCCACATGGTAATTTTAGTTTCCCTCAGAGGACCAAAATTGGGATTTGCAATTTTGTATTTAGCGAGAAACATGAAGTCAGTGCTCATGACTTACCTTCGTGTGGTGGCCCCCATGCTTTGAGTTTGACATCTGTGCATCAGATGATGCTC
>NW_017807444.1:0-1153 GCF_001891065.2 Hippocampus comes | reverse complement strand
GTTCATTGTAACCATGTCCAGCAAAATGGCCGCCACCTACGATGTAATACAGTATGAATATTTGTAGATGTAAAAACATGAACATGTAATACAGTATAAACATGTCAATTACATGTATACAGTATGAAGAAGAAATGATTTAATAAGACATGAAACAAACAACCGTAGCATTCCTACTTCATCTCTGAAAATCTTCAGTCAGCAAATAAAAAGTGCCAGTTCAGGATGTGCTGTGCCGTGCCCTAATTAGCATTCTCACTCTGTCGTATTAGGTCGATAAAGTCACGGTAAGTGACACGAAAGACATGACTTCCAATAAACATGAATCAAAAAGCAGTTTGTCAAGAAATTGTCTTCATTATCAAGAAATGAACCTAGATCTTTGACAATCAGCAATCCAAAAAAAAAGACCCCTAACATATTTTGTCCTCCAACCTTAAGTTTGGGAAAAACCCTACTGTGTATCATTAATGAGACTTTTAAAAAAGGCTTGGGTCCCTGCGCGACTGTGGGAAAGCGCCTCTTTCTCCCCGCATGTTATTTGATCCAGAGTTCCTCCGCCTTCTGATGCTTCAGACCACATATTAGATTAAGGGCTTAATCAAATATACACGGAGGCCTTTAATTCCTATTTAACTCATCACACTAATCAGAATAGTTTCTGGGTACATGGTCACATAAAACTTTCTCTCTGGATGCAGCAACGGTGGGGATCACATGATAGTTTACAAAGTAGTTCGGAATTCAAGGCCTTGTGAGTAAAGTATTCTCGGGAAGACAAAATATTTTGCCAATTATTTTCTTTGCACAAGCTTTCACAGCAGTAAGACTAATGAATTACTTATTTGATCCAACCTCCTAAACACATTGCAAGCTACTTCTGCCATGATTACAGCAATAGTTGACGATCTACACCACATGGTGTTTTTTGTTGCCAGGGAGATGGTTCAGTACATATTCGGTGCAACAGGCAGTGTTTGGGTTTTATTAATGTAAATAAATATGTGCACTAAAAGCCATGTTACAGGCCTGAGGATTTCACGGTAACGATCGTTTCCGGTAGTGTCGTTTCCTTGGGGTCATTTTATGGTACCGAAAAATTGTTTCCCATAAAAATTACCGCGCACTGGTTGACTGTACGCGATCGAATCTC
>NW_017807443.1:0-736 GCF_001891065.2 Hippocampus comes | reverse complement strand
CTACTCTTTGGTTGATGTAGTAAGTCACTTAGTAGCAACTATTGGACGTCACCAGGTCTTCATGTAGTAGGTCACTTAGAAGGTAACAACATTGCCGGCGTGATGAGAGGAGGACGGAGACGAATGGAAACACAATCAAGGCCGAGTGGTGTGTTTGAAACGGGGTGGCCCCCAATAATCCGCAACATTTAGGAGGGGGAGCATGTGTCCCGCTAGCAGCTTGGAAGAAGATGTGGTTGCAAGCGGATTGAGAGATTTAGCGGCCGTGTTTGCGCCGTGCTGGTGTGGCCCCAAGTCTGGCGGCTCTCGTCGGAATCAATGCCTCATGAGGGCTGAGTGTCCAAAAGCAACAGTTTGAGAAGGTGTCATCGTTCCCATGGTTGCCCTCGCGGGCCGTTATGAATGTAATGTAGTAGGTTCTTTCGGTAATGAAGTAGCTCATTTTGTAGTTTGTAATGGAGCAGCTTTTTTTTTTTTTGCTGGAAACACGAAAAACTTTGCACTGGATGGAAACTCTTGTTTTAAACAGTACAGTACAAACAAGATTTGAAACCCCAAATCCATGCTAGTGAACCGACTTCAAAAGTGAGACTCCAAACAATAATTTTATACCCTACACCATTTGTGTCCAAAGTCGGTCCTGGAGGGCCGCCGTCCTGCCTGTTTTCCAGCTGTAACACACCTGATTCAAATGACCAGCTCATCAACCAGCACTGGAGCAGCATTAGAACAATCC
>NW_017807442.1:0-539 GCF_001891065.2 Hippocampus comes | reverse complement strand
TATGCTTTTGGCAGGATAAATCAGATTTCTCCACTGCATCACATTCAGAACTCCTCCTAATCTTTGCCCAGCCTGAAAGTGCGTGAACGAGAACAGTTCTACCATTGAATTGGTAGAATAATAATAATTAAAGCAGCAATGGACGGGACCGACTATGCTGCTCGGATGAGAGTTGATTATTGGAGCCAATTTTTATTCTCTGTATTGTATTGGCAAAGTGTTGATATGCCCGTTATTGGAACGTAATGGCACCTTGACTTATTTCATTGCAATTTTTGTGTGTTCATTTCTATTGGGATTGTGCTGGGAAAATAGTATTTACATTTATGTATTTATTCATGTAATTTCCCTGTTTGTATAGGATCTGGGTAAAGGGTAAGAATGGATGGCAATAAAACAAGGCAGCTATTGTAATTGTAATTACTGTCATGGTTTACTTATTCCTTACTTTTGGGGCATTTTTAAAGTAGTAGTTAAGCAAAATTAACCCGTACACTTCACTTTGACGGATTATATTGCATCAAACAAACCCAAGCAAC
>NW_017807441.1:0-485 GCF_001891065.2 Hippocampus comes | reverse complement strand
ATGGATGGCGTTCTTTATAAAGTTGTACTTTAAAAAAAACATTGAATAAAAGTATAACATTAAAATACAATGTTAATAATTCAAATTTGTGCAAAATGATTTCATGCCTCACTTCAATTCAATTCTTTGTGCGGCTCCTTCTGGTTTGCCCGCCTTGGCCACCAGGGGGCAGGAAAATAAAATACTGTCATACAGACAAACCAAGAATCGGCCCCATTATGTCCTTGTTATCTCCGTGGCTTAATAAATTTCAATAATATTATGTTGTTGTTTTTTGGCAGGGGATAAAGAATATATGACTTAGCGTATTGTGATATTGTCTGTCTGTGTTGAGCCACCATTTGTGGTCAAATATCTATTGCTTAAAGGATTTTCACACTGTGACTAGTTTTTCATTAGATGTTGGATTAAGCCAAGGGGGAAATTCAATTTAAATGCACAAAAAATAATTATCTTTATTTATTTTTAGTTTGACTGAGAACATC
>NW_017807440.1:0-201 GCF_001891065.2 Hippocampus comes | reverse complement strand
AGCAATTGTATGGTTGTTATCCTCAACGTGTCACACAAGCATGACAGCTGTCGCCATGCAAGTCGGAAGATCTTTTGAACTGCATTCGATGCACCAAATGCAATTTCTCTTCTTCATTGCAAGAAATGAATTCTATGAACAACGCATGGGGGAATCATTTAATAGCGATTCAGTTTGGGGTGTTTGTAGCACTAGTTATGA
>NW_017807439.1:0-265 GCF_001891065.2 Hippocampus comes | reverse complement strand
CGAATCGGATACCGTTTCTTGTTATTGCTGGTATTTGTTCCAAAATACATGTCAAGAGAACCATGAGAAAAATAAGTGCAAAATAAATTGCGATCACAATAACTACGAAAACAAAACAAAAATGAGATTGTTCAACCCGACTTTTTTTGCGACACACCCCAAAAGATGAAACGGCCATTGTGTGCGAGATTACAAAACGCCAGCGTAGCACATGTCGACATCTCCACCTAACAAAAGTTCAGTTCACCAAGCCTTTAAGAATGAG
>NW_017807438.1:0-284 GCF_001891065.2 Hippocampus comes | reverse complement strand
TAACCATAAAACATAAAACAAGGAGACACTGAACCGGCGAGAGAGTTGGCTACCCGGCTGCTGGGTGTTAGGTTCTGAGGTTGGCCGGGTCGCGATGGCACCAGCGGGGAGAGGTCCCCGACGCCGGCCGCGGCCCAGCCTAGAGTTGGGACTGGAGTTGCGTCGACTCGGCGGACGGTGCATCGACGAGCGTGGACGCGCGGGTCGGCGGGGTGGGCGGTCGGGGAACGCCGACGGGCGCCTGAATTTTAGTTCGCTGAATTTTTTTCGATACATCAATGTAT
>NW_017807437.1:0-1049 GCF_001891065.2 Hippocampus comes | reverse complement strand
GGTCAGTGCCACTTGCCTCTCCATACACTAACAACCAAAATATGGAAATTAGGATGAGTTACAGAAAACAAATGTCTGTATCAACTTGCACAACTTGAAGACCAACATTTTCGGTCCGACTAAAATATTTGGGACAAATATGACTCAAATTAAATGGAACTGGACATGGAATTGTCATGATTATCAACAGGGTATGGCGCAAAAACCACACTAGCCTCCCCAGCATCGAGGATGAACTCAGTGACATCGTCTTGACCTTACAACTGGCTTTACGCACGCTTTACTTAAAAAGAAAGAGGTCTAGGGTAGAAGGGATGAAAAGAGGAAATGGTCTTTCAGTATCATCGAGGAGAGGCGTTATGATACATTTCGTGAGAAAACAAAAAGGAACTCACATAATCTACAATTGAGCGCAGCATCTGCATGTCAGACTCTCGAGAGCCTGAACTTTTCTCCAGCTGCAGGTGAAGAGCAGGGGCAAACTGCATTCCCACCAACTTCAACCCAGGAATTCTGCAATACAATAGACAAATACTAGATTGTGTCGGAGACATTTTGATTTTATTTGCCGCTGTTCTTGCTGTTTGCATCCATGGCAGATAAATTCAAGGTCCAGAGGCCTTATTTGGGTGGGCGGTAAAAAAATAAAATAAAATGTTGCTTGGAGCGAGACGGTTTTGTAGAATTTGCCCTTAGAATGCGTATGCATAATTTGCTTTCTAATCTGCTAAAAAAAAAAAACTCTCCTTTGCTTCATCCGGTCCAAGTTTAGCGTGTTCACATAGGATGTCACCAAACAGCACCGTGACTCCTTGTCAACCATTAAATAGGTGCACTGAGTACTTATAAGTTTGAGAACATCAGTACCCAAAGGCTGTGAGTGAATTCGGGGAAAATTGAATCAGTAGGCAGAAAACATATAGTCAGTGTAAGCAATTTTGGGAAAACATCCATCAGGCAGACTTCTATTGTTCCAGTGTAGTTCCATAGAAGAGAGTGGACTGAATCGGTGTGATGAATTGAAATTGAAGAAAAGATATAATAATGGT
>NW_017807436.1:0-684 GCF_001891065.2 Hippocampus comes | reverse complement strand
GCGGAAGACTGGACCACTGAGTGTCAAAGTGCCTTCGAGACTTTGAAACACGATCTGTCACAAAGTGTGACATTGGCCCATCCTGACTTCGGGAAACCTTTCATCCTTGCTGTCGATGCATCGTTTGACGGCATTGGGGCCGTCCTTTCCCAGCTTCAACCTGGTGACAAGGTTGCGAGACCAGTGGCTTTTGCTAGTAAAACGCTGTCGCGAGCCCAGTTGAACTATCCTGCTCACAGGCTTGAATTCCTTGCTCTGAAGTGGGCCATATGTGACAAGTTTTCCCACTGGTTGAAAGGCAGACACTTTACTGCCTGGTCTGACAACAATCCCTTGACCTATATTCTGACGAAGCCCAAGCTAGATGCCTGCGAAAAAAGATGGGTGTCGAAGCTGGCGGCATATGACTTTGACCTGAAGTACGTTCCAGGACCCAAGAACACAGTGGCTGATGCCCTGAGTCGAGAACCCTTCGTCCAGTCTTGCGTGAGTCATCGACTTGTGAAAGAGCCCTACCTGTCCTTACTAAATGAGGTTCAAGGAGTTGTTAATGAGACGGTGCAGGATGCTTTTCGTTTGACCAACAACTGTCAGGCCATTCACGCGGCTGGGAATTATGATGGAGAAGGTCCCCACGGGGAAGATCCTGATCAGTCGTCTGGAAGTGCCATTGGTGCAGAGGAG
>NW_017807435.1:0-370 GCF_001891065.2 Hippocampus comes | reverse complement strand
GCTTTCACACGACAAGCGTCGAAAACGCCTCGGCGTTCCTCGGCATGCCATTCAAACAAGGCGCTAACTACACAGAACGTACTACGTCAGTCTATCATCAATCCCGTTACTTGATTGACATAGAGGGCAACCAATCAGATGACTGCATCACCGCTCATGCGCAAACAACGGTGCTAAGCACTAAGCTAGTCAGCGAATTATCTCTGATTTTAAGGCAGGGGTGCCCAATACGTCGATCAGAATCGACCGGGAGCCAGCGAACTGGTCCCAAGTCGACCGCAATGGGTGGGAGGAGGAAATGGGTCGGAAAAAAAAACGATTTGTTTGTTTGTATCTTTGAGCTTTCATTCATTTTCGGCCCATTCCGACT
>NW_017807434.1:0-255 GCF_001891065.2 Hippocampus comes | reverse complement strand
TCCAATAAAAAAATGTCTGTGACAGCCACATGAATTGGAGACATCAACCACGACGACGCAAATGCTTGCACATGTCGGAGACGAGGGGCAAATGTAAGAGTCCAGCCACAGTGGGCGGCAACTGCACCCTCTTAGCACATCTGGACTATCACTAAGGCAAGTAACCTTAATTTGAAACCTTAACCTTGGTCTGGCCCACCAACCTGACTTTGAAACCCCAATTTGAAACACGAACTGTGTTTTGAAACCAAACTA
>NW_017807433.1:0-212 GCF_001891065.2 Hippocampus comes | reverse complement strand
AAGGGGGCAAAGGACACACAACAAAGTTATACACAAAGCTGCGGAATGCAGTCAACAACACGCTATAAATTATTGAAGGAATGAAAGGAGCGTGTTGGATAATTCTCAGTGTAATGAGGAAGTTTCGGTGAATTCGATTCCACGGAAATCAAAGTACTGCACTTTTGACTCTGGGGCATATCAAGAAGCGCCGTAGACTCACATTGCTTTCT
>NW_017807432.1:0-237 GCF_001891065.2 Hippocampus comes | reverse complement strand
ATTAACTCTAGTTTGAAACCCTAACTGAGGCAGGCATGAAACCATAATTTGAAACCATAACCCTAGTTAAAAAAAACACCTAACATTAGCCTGAAGAACTCAGTTTAAACCAATAAGGCTAATTTGAAACACTAACCCAGAATTGAAACCATATTTTGAAACCATAATCCTATTTTGAAAGCCTTGCCTTATCGTGAATCATAGATTTAAACCCTACCTCTGAGTTGCACCCATCAT
>NW_017807431.1:0-274 GCF_001891065.2 Hippocampus comes | reverse complement strand
CACTGATTGAATGATTTGGGCTTTTTGAGACCCAAAAGGGGTCACCTGCAGTAGTAAATCATTCGGGAATGCGGTTGCTGTAACAATCTGTTCATCAATCTCACCATGCATCATCTTGGGAAACAGCTAATGGAAATTAGGATGTATATGTCGTCTCTGTCGAGTGTACGGGAATGTCTCAGCCACTGGAAGTGCCCACTGAAGTGTGCAGTCACGCCGAGCCCAACATGAAACGGACAAAATTTGGACATCAGAGGTTTCCACCCGACAACGA
>NW_017807430.1:0-1060 GCF_001891065.2 Hippocampus comes | reverse complement strand
AAACACTTTTCTCATTTTCTGATTTATATTTTTGAAACAGTAACTCATTCTACCCTCTATGAGTACATGTATGGAGGTATGGCGCATGGAAGTTTCGGCTTCATTTGCAGCCAGCAGCATGTGCAGTGTGTTGATCGTTCAAGAGAAATTTTATTGAAGGTAAACTTTTCATGGCCTGTTCAGGTATCAAGCCTGGAAAATAGTTACATTTTCATCATTGCTAAAAAAAAAAAAAAAAAGAGTATAAAAATTAACAGCAAGTCACACTTTGAAATGCATTTATTTATGCCGTTTTGTAATAGAATTAAGTGTGGTTTATGTTTATATATGGAATGTAGTTTCATACATGCACTACTAGACGAAGGTTTGAACAGTTTTTCATGCATTGTTTCTAGAAAACACGAGGAACTAGACCGGTTATCAAATCTTTTGACTAAACGTGAATATGTGTTGTAACTGTGACTTTACCATGACACGCACAGGGTTAGATTTGGGAATTATACGTAAAGTGACAGAACACTGACTCGGTTAGTGATTTTGACGCCTCGACTTACGTACACATTGGGGTTGCTTCACTGGCGTTGTTAACCGAGGACTACCTGTACTGCATTCAGACGATGACGAGATGAGTTTTAAATACATGGAGATTCGAAGGTAAAAGTAAAGACTTCTCAAATTATACGTTAAGCTTTTTTGTATTGGTGGATATATGGTCCCTTATTCCCCCAAAGTGAAGCACGTCAACAAAAATTGACTCCCGAGGTAACCTAACGGGTGAGGGTGACTTGGCAACTCACCATACTGAGATTCCGGATTTGCCTGCTTTTCCTTGCCCATTTTCCACCTCGACCGCCACCTCCCCTTCCTTGGCTTGTCACTAACAGCTCACTTTACTTCCAAATTAGCCCTGTCGTCCTAAACGAAGAGAACAACAAAAGCTTTTAAGAGGCCACAGTGGAGTGAATCTTTTCCCCGCAGTCAGTTGTTACTAAGCAGTGACGACAAGAGCGCACCTGCTTAGGGACGTGCACCGGAAGTGTCCAGGTGCACTCGCCTCTTC
>NW_017807429.1:0-407 GCF_001891065.2 Hippocampus comes | reverse complement strand
TTTTTTGTTGTTGTGTCGAAATACATTTATGAGTGTAAAAAGAGTATTTCAATGTGATTATTTTAGAGTGGGGAAACATGTTCAGCTCTAAACCATAAAAAAAATGTTCTTTTTTTAAAATATATAGATATACATTTTTTTTTTTTTAATCCCACTATAATTACATAGTTTCTATAGGTTTAATGTTTGGAATTGTTTCTGTTCAAATATATTTACAGTGGGTATAAAAAAAAAATGTCTCATTACTTTGTAAAATAAAAGCAATCGATTCATCAGTGTAAGCTCTGTGAGCTGTACTTTTTTTTTTCTCTCTCTTCTTCTCATCTGGCTGGGCTTGTTTGTTCTCCCACTGGCCTTTGACTGCTCCGTGCTTGCTGCATGCCAATTTTTCAACATTTCTTTTTTTT
>NW_017807428.1:0-300 GCF_001891065.2 Hippocampus comes | reverse complement strand
TTTATATTTTCTCTTCAATGATTAGATTTTTTTTTCATTTGAGTTGTGCATGTTGAAGGTTATATTCATGATGGATTTATATTATTTTGATGATTATTATTAAAGGATTTATCTTGGTCTAATCTTTTAAATACAGTATTCCAAAAATGTGGAATTTGAACAGGGATGGTTTGACTTTACAGTGATCCCTCGCTACTTCGCGGTTCGTTTGTCACGGCTTCAGCGCATCGCGGATTTTTTCAAACATTAAAATATACATGCAGTATAGTACTGTATATGTTTCTCTATGTGACTCGCTGT
>NW_017807427.1:0-429 GCF_001891065.2 Hippocampus comes | reverse complement strand
CGAATGTGTCCTTTGTTTTTGTTTTTCTCAATTAACAACATACATATGGGGTTCATTTAAAAAAGAAAAATTTGGGGATTGCTGTACTTCCATCGGTTCCAAAAAAGGAAGGTCAAACAATTGTTTGAGAATTGTAATTTACTAAATTACACAATACTTCGTGGCTTTTTTTTTAATCTTGCACTACCACAGGATACAAACAGAAAAAGTATCACTGTTGTAAATGCAACAACAATGAAAGTGTGTAAAAAAAAAAAAAAGAACAGCCAAGTAATTTCCGCTTGGCCGTGCACCAGTTTGAGAAGAGCTTACCGTCATCAACCCCATAATTAAGTCATAAAACCCTTTGGGACCGGCGACGCTGTGCTTGTAGGCTTCTATTATAACTTGTGACATTTGCAGGGGCGGACATGTATTCCCTCTTCCTTT
>NW_017807426.1:0-440 GCF_001891065.2 Hippocampus comes | reverse complement strand
AATGAACAGGTTCAATGCCAGGCTTCCGCAGAGCTCGCTGATGATTTGATCATTTGAATCAGGTGTGTTGCAACAGGGAGACTTGGAAAACATGCAGGACAGCGGCCCTCCAGGACCTGAGTTTGACACCCCTGCTCTAATCCCTTAATGTGTCCGAGGACCGGCAACCAAAGGCCAAGGCCAAGGACTTGACTCCCAAGGCCAAGGCCAAGGCCAAGGAATTGACTTCCAAGGCCAAGGCCAAGGACCAAGGACCGACCTTCGGTCCTCGAGCCGTCCTCGAGGCCAAGGACCGGTTTGAGGAACACATCCCTGTTCGAGAATACAATATAGCCATGCAAGGTAAATGTCGACAACGTGTCAAAAACGTCATGTTAGTGTGCAGCAGCTTCTTCATTCTGTCTCTTTTTTCTAACACTCTTTCAGCATGCAGAGCTTGC
>NW_017807425.1:0-489 GCF_001891065.2 Hippocampus comes | reverse complement strand
TTCTACCAAGCTCACGGTGTCATCAGAATGGCATCTATATTTTATGTTGAAATGTGCACATTTCATAGATCAGTGGATAATTCAGCCACCCAGTATTATCTTAGGTTGTTGACATTGAGTATGCAGGGGAAATATTATCGCAAATACAGTTTTTAATTGCTTGTTGGGATCTCTGAGGACCTGACGTCAATCAAGTGTAAAATTAAAAAGCCAAGTACAGTGTTCCCCTGCAGCAAAAAGCGAAATTCCACAGGCAATTAACACTCGCACTGAAAGGGTTTATAATTGCCTGTAGATGCCATGTGGTGGCAGGTAAGCACGACATGAAACTATTCAACTCACTTCAACGTCGTTGCAAGGGACCAACAAGATGGGCCCAACGCAATACAGGTACTTGATACTGCATGTGAGTTTTTTTTTGGGGGGGGCGGACGGCGGAAGAATATTAGTGTACTTAAGTACCCTATTACTAGTTTTGATCAAAACTCT
>NW_017807424.1:0-1475 GCF_001891065.2 Hippocampus comes | reverse complement strand
AAGAAACATGTCAACAAGTTTCGGCCTGCAGGCAGGAGGGATCTTGAATAGGCTCGCCTTTTAGATAGGTTGGCTAATGTGTGAGACAGCTGTGTGAACCACAAGTGTGCCAAGCTATTAAAGCACTATATCCATAAAAGGTATGGAAAAACAAATAATTAGCCTTTTCAGTATCCTCCCCTTTCATCCAATTAAATTAATATTCTAATAATGTACTTATGGTATATTTTATACCTGTGGGTATTCGAATGTTAATTGAAAACCATATCAGTTGAAAACATTTGAGAAAAGTGTACCTAAATCTGAAATGGCAAGGACAAATCTGAATTGAGAAAATGATCATCCATAAGGTGTGCCCTGTGACTGCCTGGCGACCAGTTCAAGGTTATTCCGCCTTTCGCCCCAAAGTCAGCTGGGATAGACTCCAGCAATTCCTGCGACTCTCTTCAGGATAAGCGGTGTTAAAAATGGATGGATGGATGGATCGTCCATATATGTTACTGGGCACAGAGGATCAACGTCGACATGCCCACAAGCGATAAAATATCTTGAACCACACGCAGAAACACATTATGGGTTAAAGAAGAAAAAGAGGAGCATCCCTGTAATTGGCCCAAGAGGAGAAATGTCATTTACCCTCTACTAACACATGCACTACACCATATTTTCCTGCATTTATGATAAAGGTTTTTTTAGAGCATTTCTATTATCAATTTATCCAAATCATGTTCTTACGCTGCACATTCTTTCAGTAACTACTTTGCTTCTTTTTTTTTTTTACTGTACATTTAATGTCTTAAATTCTTCCGTTTTTTTTCTTTAATTGTCCTAGATACTTTCCCCTTTAATTGTTGCACCTTGCCTTTAAACATTATCTTTTAAGCACATTGCACCTTGTGGATTAAATGCACTGTATAAATAAAGTTGACTTGCCATGCATTCACATACATACATGTATATAGAAATAAACCCATTAAATAGCATGAAAGAGGACAGCTGAAAGATGACCTTCATAAAAACTTGAAGAGCAATACCATCCATCCATCCATTTTCCGATCTGCTTTATCCTCACAAGGGTCGAGGGGGGGCACCCTGAACCGGTTGGCAACCAATCGCAGGGCACACAGAGACGAACAACCATCCGCGCTCACACACACCTATGACAAATTTGGAGTGTTCCATTACTGTAACTCGCCATGCATGTTTTTGGAATGTGGGAGGAAACTGGAGTCCCCAGAGAAAACCCACGCAGGCACGGGGAGAACATGCAAACCCCACACTGCACCTCTGCAATGTGACGCAGACGTGCTAACCAGCCGTCGGGCGTGCCAACCAGTCTTCCACCGTGCTATTGCGATTAGTTTACTACAAAGCTGATGGCTTGATCCTGCAATGTGTGTGTTGAGCCTATCAATAAAAGCCTGTCAGTTAAAACGAGATTGTATGTCATTCCCACATCCATTACATCTCTGCCA
>NW_017807423.1:0-253 GCF_001891065.2 Hippocampus comes | reverse complement strand
TCTCGACACCCGCTAGGTTGTTTTTTTTTTCGAAGCACTCTCAAGAAACGTAATAGCAGCTGGGTCGTCTCTACCACCGCCGCTGTGTCGTGAGACCTGGAGAGGCCGTCAGAGATGTGTACCCCAGAAATCTGAAAAACCGCATTCTTTCTAAACGTTTCCCATGCATACGTAGCAGAGCTAGCTCAGCGACACCAGAAATAACTTTTTTTTGTGGAGCGCTGTGCTGCTAGCCTCCTCTGTCGAGCCCGTT
>NW_017807422.1:0-835 GCF_001891065.2 Hippocampus comes | reverse complement strand
AACCTGGTACCGCTGAAATCGACGCGCTAACCACTCGACGACCGGGCCGCCCGGAAAGACTCTGTCCAAATTCTTAGGCTGCATCCTCGAGTGCGGAGCAAGATAGCCTATGAAAGTGTGCTCCGACGCACCCTTCACTCAGTGCGCCGTCTCAGTGGAAACAAAGGCCAGATTTGAAGGCTAGATTCAAAAGCCACGTAAATTTGGACACCGGCGTGCAGTCGAAGTGCGCCCAAAGTTGCGTACGTCATGCGGTCATCAAATTCGGTTTTTGGAGGACGCGAAGTATACATTTGGACACAGCATACTGTATGTCCCCCAACTGGCCTGGGAATGCCCGAGGGAAGATTTTTCAATTCTAGCCCCATAACATCAAACCTGTAAAATATGAATACATTTGGGAAAAGTTTGCTGATTGAAAAAAAGACTTGAGGAGATTACCTTTCAACGTGCCATTTACCAGTTAAAAAAAAAAAAAAAAACTCACCCAAACATTCCGCATCCTGAAATGAGGAGGTGGTTTGCGCCGGTTCAGATTACAAGAATGAACATACTATTATCGTCGCTCAGACACTCAATCAAAACTAAATATTGTTATTTTTGGAGTGTTTTTTTTTTTTTTTCTCAACTCAGCTGTAGCTAGAATAGAATGCTCATGATGAAAGGCAGCTGTCAGAACCACAAATAAAAGCTTCTCTTGTATATCGGATACTGAAACACTGCATCTTCATGTTATATACCTTTTTTTCATCAGAGCATGGTGGAGAGAATGCTGCTTCGGGAAAAAGGGAAGCACAGGAAAGACTTCACGCGAGAAGAATTTTTACAGGAGGTT
>NW_017807421.1:0-1334 GCF_001891065.2 Hippocampus comes | reverse complement strand
GGGGGGGGTCTGCAATGGCATAATGGAATTTTAATTATTTCTTTATTTATTAATGGGTAAAATTTGCAACTCAAGCTGCCCCCAGACAACAGTAATGGCACGTGTGTGGGAGTTTCATTAAAGGAGGTGTGCGTCAGCCCACTTCGTGTTTACAACAGTTTTATTCAGACATCCATGCTAATTGCAATACAGGGAATTAATTACTCCGAACCACGCCGGGGAATCTTGCATTTTCGCCCTGTGTCGAAGTCTCATGTGATTCGCCATATGTTCCTTTTAAGAGCGGTCAAGTGCATTTGCATCCCTGCTTTTCAGAAATCCCGCCCACGTTCCCGATTCTTTGAAAATGACGAGCCCCTGTCACGATATGTCAAAACTCCGTTTGATAATGACTCCAAACATTGCGGTAAATGTCACAGTGCCGCAGGCAATTTCAGGTCTTGCCTCTAGTCCCAAAATAATTGCACGGATTGTATGCAGGCAGCACAGACAGCAGAACGATTGCAAAAGCGAGTCAAGGTCTTTTATGTAAAAAGAAAAAGGCAAAGCGATTGAACAGTTATCAATGAATGTGTAGTATTCTGTGCAGTGATAATTTTCTTCACACATTAGAAAAAAAAAGGTGTTGGTGTTTTATGGGGGGCTGGAGGGAGTTAGTGGCATTTCGATTCACTACAATGAGGAGACCTGATTTCATGTGATGCCTGTACTTACCGTTTTTTTTCCGGACTATAAGTGTCATTTTTTTAATAGTTTAGCCAGGGGTGCGATTCATACTCTGGAGCGATTTATGTGTGAAATTATGAACACGTTATTATATTATTTTCACATTAAACCGCAAGAGGGCGCTCTAGGCCTGTGTTGATAAATTGACGATAAGTCTGACCTAAACGACGTTGAAGAGGAGTCTTCAAATTGGCGAAGTTGTTTAAAAATGACACCAAGGATGAAGATTTCCTAGGATTTAGTGATTTGGAGTGACACAGATGGTTTGGTAAACTTGTTAGTGTGTTTTTTATTTTATAGTTATCTGAATACCTCTTAATATGTTACGTGAACATACAGGGCACGTTCTCGGTTGTTTATGCGTCATGTATCGTTAGCATATCGTACACTTATTCAGCATGTTGTTCTCTATTTTATTTTAATTTTAAATTGCCTTTCAAGATGACATGTCTGTTCTCGGTGTTGGATTTCATCAAATAATTTTCCCCCCAAAAATGCAGTTTATATTCCAGTGCGACTTTTGTTTTTTTCTTCTTTATTATACTCTGGAGCGATTTGTAAGACGGAAAATACGGTAGTTTGTGTTGGGTAGCTGATTGTGAACCGTT
>NW_017807420.1:0-844 GCF_001891065.2 Hippocampus comes | reverse complement strand
TCTGAATCGAAGCTTGTATCTAAAAAAAAAAAAAAGAAAAAAAATACTAAGTTGGCTCACTCATTCAGAGCCAAACTACAAGTTTTCCCCCTTCAATGTGGGCAAGATGATCAACTATTGCGTCGCCAAAGAAATGCTGCTGCGTTTGCTTCACGAGAACTTGAGAGGTGAGTTGCCTGAAGCATCCGATGGTTCCCGGCTGAGAATAAACATTGCCGTGCCGGGGCAACCTGACCTGGCTCGGCGTGAATTTCTCCACCCCCTCCATTCCCAAGCTCAAGGAGTCATTTAAGGACCGGTTTTGATGACTGGGATGACATCAAGATTCCCTGACAACGGCGCTGTGGAAGATCCTGAAAGAAGGCCTCTCAGGAGAGCTCGAAGGCTTGGCAAAGTGCGTTCGACTTCGGGGGGGATGACTTGCACAAAGGGAACGTTTTGTCATTTTTGGATTTGAACCGCATCTTTTGTGACAAAATGTCGTGGAACTTCCCTGCTAACAGAGCATTTCTGATCAAAGACGTTGTGAGACAAAACGCTGTACTCTCACCGCTCCTGCGTTGCCCAAAGACATATGACTCATTTGCTGGGCCAGGGGAGTCATCAGGGATGTCGGCTGCAGTGACAACGATGGCTCCACAGAGGGCGATATGACTGCACTCTGGAAACACAAGTGAGGGGAATGGATGAAGATGGCGGAACGACATCAACCGTAAATGTTGAAATCTTTTCTTTTTCAAAAATGTGAATTTTTTTTCGAGGCTGACACCTTTTAACTGTCATTTTAAATTGTTTTTTTTTTTTTTTCTCGATGCCATGACCAGAGCAGGGGACGGTCATATGG
>NW_017807418.1:0-270 GCF_001891065.2 Hippocampus comes | reverse complement strand
CCCCCAAAAAAAAAAAAAATTAAACCAATCAATCAAGGACGAGCACGCAGGCATCTGCCGCAAACGTTACCCGGCAATACTGGCGCAGCCCCGTCGCTCAACCACGAGAACGTGTCCGAAAATCCTCGGCCGGCGTTTCCGTACGCCTGGGCGGAGTCGTCCGAGAGGAAGCGGCTCGCCCTGCTGGGCGCTCGCCGCCGGCTTTGGGCCCCCGACGCAGAGGAGAGGGCGCCGTCGCCGGCCGCAGAGTTGCAGGCGCGATTGGCGGGC
>NW_017807417.1:0-1535 GCF_001891065.2 Hippocampus comes | reverse complement strand
GAAAGCAATTGCGAACATCCAACAACTATTTTACACGTCTATAAAATAAAATAATAATACATGTGAGTCGGGGAATAGTGTAACGTGGGAACAAAGGTGTCAGTTTAACAGCCGACACTTACTTCTCCCGTCGTGTTGAAAGTCTGATTTGAAACGTCACAACTCGAGCTCGGACTAGAAATCTGGATCATATGTTGACGAGGCTGAGTGTAGCCTAGCGCGTTCATGAAGCGTATCAAGAAACAGACTTTAAACTTTTGAGTTTAAAGTAACTTCCTTTAACCTCCAGGATCTCACCTCGAACTCGGGGCAATGGCAGAACGTTTTTTTTCTTTTTGGTCCCATTTTAAATCCACCAATGTTGCTACTGGCCTCGTCCTAGCTAGCGCTACGCTACTTCGTTTCTCAGGTTTGCCTTACGAGTTCGGAAACTCACCTTTGTTTGGTGCAAGCACGGAATTAGTTTGCTAACAGCTGAGGCGAATATTCCCGTTGCTAGGAGAGCGTTAGCCATATCCGGTCAACAGCAAGCTTAGCCGGTCAAATATTCCCATAGGCTAACGGCTGTAGTTCAGGGCATCCGCTGAAATGTAGCATGTTCAGTATGTAGCTTTTTTACGCATGTGCACTCCTCACGTAGATAAGGCAGACAGAAAGAAAAACGGGATGTGCCAGACAAACATTCCTACGCTTAGAAAGCCGAGAATTTTCCGCTATTTTTCCGTGTTGCTGTTCTTTCACCGACACTAAATATTGGTGATGACGCCACCGTCAATTTCCCACTTTTCATTGATTTTACCTGTTTTCCAACTAAAAGTCTTGGCAAGAAACATCCCTTGAAAGTGTTTTTGTTTTCTCATTTCGATGACGATGCGGTACAGAAGAGCACAAACAACAACAAGACCGATTCCAAACGTTTTGTTTTTATCAAAACTGTTTTTTATGAGCTCCCACCATCTGGGGTAGATTTTTTTTTTTTAAAAATCCATTTCCAACTAATAAGCGTAGTAATAAATGTCCCTTGAAGATGCTTTTTCACATCTTTTCAATGAAGTTGTATGTAAGAAGAGTGCAGAACATAACATTGTTACGTACCAAATGTTTTTTCTTTTGGCCTTGAACACAAGAAAACTTTTAAAATGTTTTCTCCTTCCTTCTGACGTCGTTTTTTTTTTTTTTAAATTCACTTTCAAGCTAAAAACCGTGGGGGGTAAATATCGCTTGAAAATGTGTTTTTTTTGTGGTACAAAAAAATAAAAATAAAAAAGAGTGCTGACACTAATGGCAATTTTTTTTTCTTTTTATGTGGAAAAAAATGAATTTAAGTAAAAATTCCGTGTGGTCATTTTTCCCGCTGTTTTTGTCAGTTCACAGCTGGGAAACATCGCTTGAAAGTGATTTTATGCATCTTGTCGAGGAATAAGATAAAGAGTCCAAATAACAAAACCATTTTTTTTAAAAATCCTGAACACAAACAAAACTTTGGTGGTTTCCTCCCTCATAGGATACTTAGTTTTGTAGTTTTCATATTTCCA
>NW_017807416.1:0-376 GCF_001891065.2 Hippocampus comes | reverse complement strand
TGCATAGACACATTTCTATCTATCTGCACACATAGACACATGTGGTAAGAGGTCCCTCTCAGCCAATGGGAAGCCAGGAAGATGCTCGGTAATAGCCAATGGCAGAGCAGCTTTAAATATGTTGCGTTCAGGAAACTCGGAGCTGCAAGAAGCAGCCCATACGTAGTTTTACCTTTCGTATCTTGAAATTTCTTTCGTAACTCGAGGCAATATTTTCCTGTTGAGGCGTTTCGTAACTCGAACATTTCGTATGAAGAGACGTTCGTAAGAAGAGGTCCCACTGTACTTTTGATTTCTCGACCACGACGATGACTTGACGAGTATGAATGTATTGAAATTTCGCATTTTATGAATTGGGTCATTACAAAGCGCCAAA
>NW_017807415.1:0-309 GCF_001891065.2 Hippocampus comes | reverse complement strand
AGTCCGGGCGCATTTAGACTTGGGCATTATGTTGCGACAAGATTCGAAGTTGGTTTAGCCTCTTTTGTTAAAAATGGTAGTGCTTTGCTACCAAAGAAACTGGGAACTATGAAGCGAAGTGATCATGCGGATTTGTTTCTACCTATTGCGTTGATGAGTCCGCTCATTGTTGTATTTATTGCGTGACTTGACGTCTTTGAAAAAGACTTTGGGAAGATGATATCACCACCGTTGTTTGTTTTGGTGAAGTATTAAAGTCTTCATTTAGTTTCTGTAGCGCCATGAGAGTCTCACACTGACTAAATAGAA
>NW_017807414.1:0-381 GCF_001891065.2 Hippocampus comes | reverse complement strand
ACGGACAGTATTGACAGGCACACCAATCTCCACTTGCTCCATGGATCATGGGCGTATCCGGCAGCAAATGTCCCCGAGGGGCAAGTAGGCTCCCCACTGCCTGCTCTTCTCGTCGTGAAAATGTTGTCGATTGCATCAAGGGACCAGCCAACCAATTCCATGGTTTGTTCTGAGGGTGAAAGTACGATAGGAGGCTAGGAAAAGGTAGACACAGACAGCACGTAGACTGAGTGGCGAGCAAGGAGAGGGTGGGGTAGGAAGGAGCTGAGCAGAAAAGCGTCCGAAAGTAGAAGGTCCAGCGGTAGAAGGTCCAGTAGTAAAACGTCCAGCAGTAGAAGGTCCAGCAGAGGCTGGGGAAGCAGAGGGATGGGCAGCGGTGGG
>NW_017807413.1:0-830 GCF_001891065.2 Hippocampus comes | reverse complement strand
TACAGTGGTCCCTCTACTTATGAGATTAATTGGTTCTGGGAGAAATCTAAGTCGAAAATGGTGTAAGTAGAGACGCGTTTTCCATGTAAATGACCTAATTCGTTCCAAGCCCTCCCAAAATTCAGACATAAATGTTTTCTAAAGCATAAAAATTCATCAACATATGTAACCAATATATGTTACGATGAGATAATCGCACAATAAATGAGAGTTGTGCATAATAAAATAAAGAATAAAGAATGAAAATGATGGTCATTTAACTTTTAACGGTGTCCTTTTTTTGCCCTCTATAGTTCATGTTCTCTCTCAGAAGTGGTTTTTGCCTGGCGTTTTGGAAAGAACTGATCCAAGGACGTTTGCTTTTGTCGGCTTTTAACAGTCCAAGGCAAACTTTAGCATAGTGAGCGATTACCTGACTGGTGAACACCTTTTCTGGGTGATTCACATTAACGTAAAACTACCGGAACGACTCATGGCCCGAGGGGGGAATGACAAGGATGCTGCATAGACAGATTGACACATACGGTAGAAGTCCCTCTTAGCCAATAGGATGCCAGGATGATGCTCGATAATAGCCAATGGCAGAGCAGCTATAAGTTGTTGCATTCAGAAAACTCGGAGCTGTGAGTAGCAGCCCATACTGTTATTTTTACCTTTCATATCTTGAAATTTCTTTCGTAACAAGAGGCAATATTTTCCTGCTGAGGTTTTCATAACTTGAAAATTTCGTATGAAGAGACGTTTAAGTCGAGGTACCACTGTATTAGTTAGTGAGACTCTAGAGAATCCTCAATCCCCAACTCAACACCCATGCTAATTTCCTTGTCTAC
>NW_017807412.1:0-232 GCF_001891065.2 Hippocampus comes | reverse complement strand
TTCCAGTTTGAACTGGGGCAGATTAAGGTGAGATGGCTACACACTTCTGGTATAGCGAACACAAAAGTCATTCAGCTCCGAGCAACATTCAGCATGCTTTCACATCCCCTTTTCAAGGAGATTCCTTCAAATTATTTTTTTGGACTTTTGAGGCTGTCCTCCTCCCACATTCTGTGATAAAGGCAACAACAAAAAGTGTGACTCATTTACTTATCTAAAATGCATACTGTAC
>NW_017807411.1:0-229 GCF_001891065.2 Hippocampus comes | reverse complement strand
CACGGATCGGCCAGATGAGTGAGCGAACGTGGCCTTAAGGAAGTCCGTCTCATCAGTAGATAAAGTTGCTCCTGAGGACATTTTTTTCCCATTGGCCATCGGTGTGCCTTCAAGACAAACACTTGCACTCCGCACATAACGTCTGCTAAAAAGAGAACACCGACTCAGCCAACGGGGAAAGCAACGGGAAGCTTTTACGCTTCAAGGTTTTGTTGGGAACAAAGGCCAA
>NW_017807410.1:0-471 GCF_001891065.2 Hippocampus comes | reverse complement strand
TTTTATTTCGTGCAACCACTTGACGAAATAAAATTCAACAAAAACTTTTTTCAGTGTATGTCGTTCTAAAACATTAATTGCAAATGTATTGTACATACAATAACGCAGGACTTTAACAAATGTACTGTACAGAATTTTTTTAAAAGTGGTAAGCCACTGTAATTTTTTTGCACAGATGATCCCGCAAAATTAAATTTGGTGGTTCTCTTGCGTCCACTAGAAGAAGCCTGTATACCAATGGTGGTATTCATACTGCACTCTAAGAACCATTAATACACATTTTTCTTCTTCATTTTTTGATACTTTCTTTAACATGTGACATGACTGTCGTGTTACCTAATACTTTCATTTCAAAAACACCAAACCTAGGTAACCCCTGATGTTTGTGTTTGTTATCAAAAAGACTTACGGTAACACTCATCCTCCATTAATGCTTAACTATCCCCTCAGAGTTTAATGTCAATATTAAAA
>NW_017807409.1:0-275 GCF_001891065.2 Hippocampus comes | reverse complement strand
CTCTTTTGAAATATTTGCATAAATCCAAATATGACCAACACTACTTCCATCCATCCATTTCCCGATCCGCTTTATCCTCACACTGGTCGCGGGGCGTGCTTGAGCCTATCCTAGCTGTCTTCGGGCAGTAGGCGGGGGACACCCTGAACTGGTTGCCAGCCAATCGCAGGGACTAATACTACTAATATCACAAATTTTTTTTGACTAAGACTACTAATATCACAAAATATACAGCTACTGTATGACCTCTAGGAATAATAATTTAATCAATGTTA
>NW_017807408.1:0-455 GCF_001891065.2 Hippocampus comes | reverse complement strand
TGCGAATGTGGAGGGAGGGCCGGGTACAGCTCTCCTGAAACGGCGGACGCTGGAGAGGATAATGGTTGCACAGCAGCAGTAGCTGCAATTAAATCCTCATCGAGCCTTTGACGTTTGTCTTTCGCCTTTTTCGCTCGTATTCGTTTGACCCTTTCAACGAGGATTTTACATTTATACCACTGTTTTCCGTGTTCATTATTTTTTCGCTTTTCTTTGTCTTTCAGCGATAATTTGCCTAACACTGTTTCCAATTCATCGCAATCATTAACGTCTCCCGAAAATCCGTATTTCTTTTTCCACTTTTTCACGAATCGTGTTGACCCTCTGTAGTCAATTTCAGCAAATCGCGTGTTTTCGATTATCGCTTCTACATCGGGACGTTCTGTCGTAAGTTGCGTTCCGCTCAATCGCCAGCAGCCAGAGGACTTCCGTGTCGCCATGTTGCTTAGCAACAG
>NW_017807407.1:0-1033 GCF_001891065.2 Hippocampus comes | reverse complement strand
GTCCAACATTTCTGGCAAAACAAAAACAAAAAAAACCCATTTAACACGAAAGTAATAGATGCACTTTTTTTTGCAATAGAGGGCCACATCGTGATGCGGCAGGCCAGACCGGACCTCAACACTCAAGCTTGATATCTGTGCTCAAGTTAAGACCAACCGCTCTTTACTTTTCAAAAAGATGGTGTGAAGACGCATTTTAGAAACAATGTGCAAGACCGCCTGCGCGTGTGTGTGCGTGCGTGCATGTGTGAGCATTGCACCGCAACACTTTGCAAACGTAAACATGCTTGGAGCTGGTAACACTAAACCTGATTCCTGGGAACGTGGCCAGCTGCCACACATTCCAAACGCAGGCCATTAAAATGGCAAAGAGAGATTCTGTATGTAGTCCTGCGGCTGCCACACCAGAGGAAAGACGTCAAGGAAGTCATGCCAACGCTCAAGGAAGTCTTTGAAGTTAGAAAATGGGAACAAAGCCAGAAGGGATTCCCAACAAAAAAAGAGATGTACAGTGGCTCCTTGAGATACGACTTTAAGCTCGCAAATCAAAGTATTCCAAACTCAAATCATCTATTCCCCTTGGAAATGAATGGAAATGCCATGAGCGCATTCCAGCTTTCTCATTCACACAGTTTTATTATAGCCGACTAGGTTTTTCATCCACATTGTAAAATAACATTTTCCTGGCCAGGCATCCATGGCAATCACAGCCTATCACATTTGCCCATCTCGTGCCCCTTTACGTTTTGTCACGTCCATCCTGTTTTGTCCGCGGCGGCCTGAAACGTGATTGGTGCTGGCGCCGAGAACATATTGTAAACGTAATAAAAAGCGATCGATGGACTCACAGGAAAGGCCAATCATGTGACAGCAACATCTCGTTGCCATGGAGAAAATAACGCCCCCAACATATGAACTTTCTCTTACAGGTCCGTTAGAAGAACAAACTTAACTGCAAAAAATTGTCTGAAAAAGTTGTGAAACGAGCAGTATTGCTTGTTAATTTAAGACAAAATATTTGACAAGAGAACAG
>NW_017807406.1:0-842 GCF_001891065.2 Hippocampus comes | reverse complement strand
AGCCTAGGCATGTTTTTATAACATTTATGTCAGCGAAAAACTGTTCTCAGTTGCCTTACCTTGTTCAATGAATAAAGTTGAAGTATTATTGTCATTGTTGGAACAGAATTAATTGTGGCCATCTTTGTTGTGCAGGATACTGGAACATCATTGTGTATGGCAGGAAACATTCCTACCGCCTCTACACCAAAATGCTGAATGAGGCCATGAGATGGACGGCTGCCATACAAGGCGTCATTGACAGCAAGACACCCATCGAGACACCGACTCTGCAGCTCATCAGAGACATCAAGGTAGAACCATGATTGACACTGCTAGATAACTAATGATTTAACATTGGGTTCACGGTGAGGGCTGTTTCTATCATGCTGCGATGTTACCAGGAGAACAGCGTGAATCCAGAAATAGTGGAGCAAATGTACAGGAGAAACCCCATCCTCAGATACACGCAGCATCCTCTACACTCGCCGCTACTGCCGCTACCGTATGGCGAAGTCACCAGCCGTAAGTTTTGTTACACAAGGACTTTGGGGAAAAAAAAACTTCACGGTTTTCCCGATTCTCCTTTTCATGACAATTCCCCTAAATTGTGTAGTGCAAAGGCAGCAGGGCTATGCTAGCCTGCAGGACGAGGCGGTGCGGGTTTTCAACTCGCTGCAGGAGATGGAGACACTGGCCGACACGGTGCCCATCATCCAGGGCATCCTGCAGACCTGCCAGGACCTGCGTCCTCTCAGGGATGAGGTCGGTACCTCTGACTCAGGCTCAACAACCCAGACCAGCCAAGCCAACCTCGACCAACCTGACTGATTGGTGTACCCAATCAATCAAACTACCTGACA
>NW_017807405.1:0-960 GCF_001891065.2 Hippocampus comes | reverse complement strand
TGCTGAACTTAGATAAACCCGAGTTTTCATTTTTTTTTGGGGGGGGGGGGGTCAGGCCTCTTTGATAATCCGATGAAACATAGCTAGCATGTGCTGCACTAAATGTCACGGGAATCTCACATTTCTGCAACATTTCAAACCAAATATTTACAACCTTCTGCACATTTCCACCTTTATTGGAATCATCAAGGTTATCTTATCCGCTGAATTCAAATCCAAATTTATCAAATGATGTGCACTTCTTACACTAACAGCATACCCACGGGGGTCATCAAACCCTGGGTTAGCAACATTTGAGTAGAAAGCAGTACATGGGAGTTTAACTCATTCAATGCCAAGCAGGTTTCTTAAGAACCCAAGCATTCAATCCCAAGAACCACTTTAGGTATTTAAAATGTTTTCAATTGGTAGGGTAAAGAAGGGTCTGAAAATAGCTGGCAACGAATGAGTTAATGTATGAAACTATATATATGTAAACGTAAATCAACATGCATTAACAGAAAAAAAAAGATGAGCGTGAAAAGGGAAACGTACGCATATTTGTCACACATTTCTACATCTACGAAAATGACGACCCCCCACTCTGGAAAGGTTTTGGCGACAAAACCAGCAGCAGACTTCAAGTGAATCTGACAACAATTGTTTGCCTGAGAGAATGTTTCAATAAAATTGCACATAGAAGCTTGGCGGAGCACAACATTAATCCGTCATTTCAAAAATGTCCTACATTGACTTCTCTGATGGTGCACTCTGCTGGATGAGATCATACTTGTCAAATAGAAAACAGACCATTCAAATCGGAAACTCAATGTCACCTTACCTTGGGTGTGGGTACCCCAAGGCTCTATCTTGGGCCCAATTCTGTTCAGTCTCTATGTAAACGATCTACCTACCATCTGCCCAGAATTTTAAAAATTATTTAAATAATAAAACAAAAAGTTAAAAGGGAGGTTGAGTTAT
>NW_017807404.1:0-240 GCF_001891065.2 Hippocampus comes | reverse complement strand
CATACATACACACACACACATATATAAATATAATGTGTGTGTGTGTGTGTGTATAGGTATATGAGAAACAGTTATTGACACGTTTGTCCTAAAATCGGCCGCCGATAAACATTTTTATCCTTCGGAAAATAAAGTGCTTCTTAAAGTTGCTTGTCTTTTTTTTTTTTTCCCGAATCGCAAAGACTCTGGAAAGAAATGAAAGGAATTGTCTTGTAACCACTTGACTCACCTCATGCTTTC
>NW_017807403.1:0-209 GCF_001891065.2 Hippocampus comes | reverse complement strand
GGTTAGGTTAGTGTATGAATAACCAAATACAGTAAACATATACTGTACATGTAGTACTATATATGTTGCTCTATATGACTCGCTGTTATTTTGCTGACTTTCGCTGCTTCTTCTGGACCGGTTGCGGACTTTTTGAGGACTTAAATTCTTTATTTATTTATATATTTTTTTTTCTAATGAATATGTTTGAAAAAATCCGCGATGCACTG
>NW_017807402.1:0-654 GCF_001891065.2 Hippocampus comes | reverse complement strand
TTCATATGGAGTTTACTCCAGCCCATCATTTCAGTGTAAAATACTAAAATCTTAGAAGATACTTAACTCCCAATGCATTCATTTTCTATAACGCTTACCCTATTCGTGGCTGCAAAGCTAAAGGTCAGAGAAGACACAAAGGGGTATTCCAGTTGTTATATTTACAGCACTTTATAGGCTATTTAATTTAATTATTGTCCTGTTTCAGTAAAAGTGTCCCCCAGCCAGGCTTTACAGCAATTTTTATGTATACAATACAGTAAATGCTCAAGTTCAGGCGATTAAGTGTTTTCGTAAATGTTAAAGTACAAATCTTTCGATCACGTGATTTTGCCACGTACAGAGTGTCCCTTATTTCCAGATCTGAAGGGTGGCAACCGGAATTCGCAGGCTGGGTCCTTCGACACCTTCAAAGGCTGCTCGTCATGGAGACTACGTGGACCACATAAACCGTCACTAATTTGGTATTCGGTGGACCCAGTCCGTAAATTTGGACACAGCCAGAGACAACTATCATTGAATGGAACAGATCCCATGGAGGTCACTTGAGGCAAGTGAATGACTTCACTGAAACGCGAATAACATTTAACCCAGAAATGCTCAAAGATATATGAGAAAAATTTGTTAAGTCATCAAGCATTATATTATGTCATA
>NW_017807401.1:0-603 GCF_001891065.2 Hippocampus comes | reverse complement strand
GAGACTTGAAGATTCAGTGGATGACCAAGTGAGCAGGAACAAAAAAAACCTTTATAGAATGCCTTATTTATTTTATTTATTTATTGATTTATTTATTACCGTTGTCCTCTTTCTGTTGCTCAGGTTGGATTCTAGCTCGCTTTATGATGAGCTGAAGGAAAAGTACTCTGATTACCTTCCTCTACATGTGCAAAGACTACATCAGCTGGACTCTGAAAAGGTAAATGACTCATCATCGGGTCGTGCGGGTACTGGCAGCCTATCCCAGCTGACTCAGCCAAGACTGGTCACCAACATGTGTCAGCAATTTTCTTTATACCAGGAGTAGGCAAACTTTGTGCTGAAGGGTTACTTTTGAATTTTAAAATGGACAGATGGGCCTGCTCATTTGTAGATGAAAAAAAAGTTAAACAGTTGATATTATTAATCAAATACTCATTCGTTCTCATTTAAAAAATGTATTTTTTTTTAAGTACTTCATAAATTAACCAACTATTTTATTTCGAGATGTTTAGCGTACATGAATTTGTTTCACAATGACATTATACTTATGATTAATTATTTAATAAATCAATGAGCCAATTATTTAATGAGCCCGATGAA
>NW_017807400.1:0-475 GCF_001891065.2 Hippocampus comes | reverse complement strand
TGAGGACCCCTCGCCATGTGTGGGCTGCGGGACCAAGACGGAGTCAACGCGGATCAGAAAACGACAAGCGCGTAAGGCCTCACGTTTGCAACGTAGCCCTTAACGAGCGGCATTTTGACGTTGCGGCCAGCGCTTCACGATACAAACGCGGTCAACTGCACCTACAAGGACGAGGACGACTGCGTGCAGCGTTTCCAGTACTACGAGGACGCCGGCGGCAAGTCCATCTTGTTTGTGGTCAAGGAGCCAGGTAACCCAAAGTTGCACATCCAAAGTTGCAAGTGAGCGTCTCCGGTCTCGTTCAGTTGTCGTGAAACACGTTGCATCGGACAAATATCGACAACCCAGGTCAGCGTCTCTTCAAAAATGATTTTAAAAGCATTGAAACAAACAACAACTTAAACAAAAAAAGGGGGTGGGGGGTGTATAGCGGTCAGATATATGGACTCGTATTTATTCATTCATCTCCTAAATG
>NW_017807399.1:0-1407 GCF_001891065.2 Hippocampus comes | reverse complement strand
TGGGTCCATGTGAGGTCATCGCCGACGTGGCTCTCGAGGAGTTTAAACCTTTCATGCACGAATAATTATAACCTGTAACCTGATAACCTGATAAGCGGTCCACTGTAGTAACCGCTGTCCCTGAAAGGGTTAAAGGTTTTCACTGTCTACACCTGAGTCCACAGTCAGTTCAAACTGCTCTTTTTTTTCTGCTTCAATAACCACAACCTTTCATCTTTACAGCATTTAAAGTAAAATTATTTTCATGGTACCAGGACACCAGCTGAGCAACTTCATTTCCATAGGCTGTCTCTTCTCCACCCATGATCAGGCCAATAACTGTCATGTCATTAGCAAACTTGATGATATTGGTGTCATCCTGAGAGGAGATGCAGTCATGGGTTAAGAGGCTGTACAGGAGAGGGCTGAGCACACAACCTTGGGGGGGTCCTTGTGCTAAATCCTCGTGCCTGATGCCCCGATGCCAACTCTGACTTTCTGGGGTGTGTCTGTGAGTAAATTCAGCACCCCGTTGGAGAGGGCGGTGTTAGTCAGAGGATAAGATAGCATGCATGGGATGACTGTGTTAAAGTCTGATCCATCTATCCAGCCATTATCCTCAGGAGGGTCGCGGGCATGCTGGAGCCTATCCCAACTGTCTTCGGGCAGTAGGCGGGGTACACCCTAAACGGGTTGCCAGCCAGTCACAAGGGCACACATACACAAACAACCATTCACATTTAGAATCACACCCAAGGACAATATAGAATGTTCAATCAATTTATCATGCATGCTTTTGGAATATGTTAGGAAACCGAAGTACCCGGAAAAAAAACAGTTGTGCTTGTATATGACACACCTTTTAAAGGATTTTTTTTTTGACGGCTGTAAAATTAATTCTATATGTATATGTATGTACACCATTTACCTATTTTTGTTCACGCTATTGCGCGTCGTCAGGAACACTCAATCTGCAGGTTTACCACATAGATACACACTGACAAATAAATACAATGTGTGCGTTGTGATGGATGTGAAGTTGTATCTGTCGGCCATGTTGTGTATTCATTTTCACTGTGCACATTAGTTCTAATTCTCTCCCTCTTCAGTCACTCCTTCTCCCCAAATATGCCTTGGCTAATCCATCATCTAATCCAAACCCTATTTCTGTACCTGCAATGTGTATTCTGGGATCCACAGTGACATAAAATGAGACAAGAGTGGAAGAAAGGACTCTATAACTGCAGAAGATTTTAGAGATTACAGGCTTCTTTTTTCTTCTTCCAAAGCACTCATTTTTACTCAGTGTGTAATTTGGGCCTGTTAAACTGAACATAAAGCTGATTTACTAGCAGAAAGCCGTGAATTATGCTGTTGTATGAATGGGTTATTATACCTTCTGCCTTCTAATGGAAGAGAATTTCATTG
>NW_017807398.1:0-1619 GCF_001891065.2 Hippocampus comes | reverse complement strand
CTGTGATCATCTGATGATATGACATTCATGGTTTAACTTTTGTTCTTGTTGTTTTTGTTGTTGTTCTTATTGTTACGGAACAATGACAACACAATTCTGTCAATTTGCAAAAAATTGTTTACTGTTTGGATAATTTATTAAGACGTAGCAACAGGTTTACTGGTTTAATTAATATACTGGTAATTGTAAATACAAGTTGATCATCATGTTGAACATGTATATGCATATATATTCATTTCCAAAAAAATTGGTGCAGTGCATATTTAACAGGATGAACCAACAGAATTATCACTGTACTGTTATAACGTGTTTACTACAATGTCAACAGGCAATAGCAATTCCATTCAGCAATTCAGCAAGAAAACAATTTGCCATGGGTCGCTATAGATACTTTCAAAAAGATTATATAACAATTTCTGTCATAAAGAAAGATGAGCCTACATTAAATTCAGGTGCTAGTTAATCGAAGTATAATAACTAGTTTATGTCAATGTTATTGGATACTAATAATTGCTTTCTGCCAATAAACAAGAAATCACTTGGTAATGTGTCCCTAAGTGAATTTTTAATACATTATAACTAGGTTACATTGTACAATTATGTACTATTATTATTACAGTGAAATAACTAGTTTATTATAATGGTATAGGAACTCACCCAGCGCAATGAGGCCGAAAAGGAGTCCGAGCAGAAGCAGGAAAAGGAGGAGGAACCCCAAGAGCCACTTCCACCACGAGCAACAGGCGTCAAAGCAGCAACACCAGCCGCCTCCGCAGACGCCGCCCTTCTTGCGAAGCTCTGCGGACGATGCCCACGGTTAATTGAAATAAAGCTCGAAAACCTCTTAAGTCAAGATACGACTGCATAGGCAGAAAAGAGAACCAAATGACATACGTGCGTGCGTGCCTTTGTCTTTCATTAAAACTCCAGATGATCCGTCTGGTGGATTCACACATTTTTAGCTTTAGGAACGAATTCAGAAATACTGTTGTGGGTTTAGACTCACAGTAAGCATTTCCTGTCCCTGCCTTGAGCTGAGCTCCTTCACCATAGGTTGTGATGAGCTTCTCCTTCTGGATGGAGTCGCCCGAGAGGGAACCTGAAACATCACAGCCCGTCGCTTGCCGACAGTTTGTTCCACCAACATTTGACTGTGCAAAGGTGTGCCTCACCTCCTCCTGTAGTCAGAGTGAACTGCTTGCCGCTGTCTTTTGCCAAAATCAGTGTTTCTGTGTCCCTGGCATTGTCCTTGTCTGAATTAACAAACATATAGTCCTTGTACGCATCGCCATTTTGGGATCGAGTGGCTGGAGAGCACATAAACGATGTCACAGATTGCAGTGTGGAATCCCTCCAATGGGAGGCCTCTGATGAGAATTCTCACTTTGACAGAAAATGAACTAGATCCTTCAACCAAATTCATGTAGCATTTCTGCTTTGTAGATCTTAGGATTTGAATTCATGTGTAATAACTATTTTATGACAATGTAATGACACAGTAATATAATTCGGCATTTTGCGGCTTTACAGTAAGATGAATATGTTTGGACGGTTGAAACATTTCAATCCACTCGGGGGCAGCAAAGTAGCTTACTTGAAGAGACACCAGCTCCAACTAC
>NW_017807397.1:0-240 GCF_001891065.2 Hippocampus comes | reverse complement strand
GTCTCTCGTGGCCAAAACTATTCACAGCCTCGAAAAAAAAAAAAGTCAACGAGAGAGAAGCCTGATTGACATTTTTAGGCCCGGCCCAACCCTAAATTCGGGCGGCCCGATCTTACCTGTAGTGTACATATATATATTTAAACCTGTACATATATACATGTGTACATATATATTTATGTATGTATGTATGTATGTATATATGCATATCTGTGTGTGTGTGTGTGTGTGTATATGTGTGTG
>NW_017807396.1:0-403 GCF_001891065.2 Hippocampus comes | reverse complement strand
CTTTTAAGAAAATGGAAGGCTTTTAGGTACGCCTTCTAGTGCGGAAAATGTGGTAATATAAAACAAATGTATGTTAATGTTAAACAAAATCAAATAAGTGTATGCTCATACTTATGCACGATTGGAATGAAAATAAAGAGTACACATATACGTGTGTGTGTGTGTGTGTGTGTTTACGTCTGACATAAAATTTGCTCTAGTGAAAAGTCCCCTGTTGTGAAAAATATTTCTGGCTGTAAAGATGATTTCATTGAAGAGGAGTTCTACTGCAGAGTGGTCGTCTCATAACCGAGGGGTTGTGGGTATGTGTGACCGTGTCAAAGTGTCTTTGAGCAAGATACTGAACCCCCAGTTGCTTCTGGTGTTGTGTCATCAGAAGGTGATTAAGGAACCAGTATTAATG
>NW_017807395.1:0-521 GCF_001891065.2 Hippocampus comes | reverse complement strand
TACAATGATATACGTTTTTGACTCTGATAATTAGATCTTTGTATGTTTTAAGGATTTATGGACATCACTTTAAATTATGTGCTTGTTAGATGTGAAATAATACTAGTCAGGCATTAGTGTCCTCGTTGTCCCTCTCCAGCTGCGCTAAGGGAGCGATGTGCTTTGCCCTGCTTCATTTAGAAAACAGAAAAGGTAAACATGTTGAGTGTCTGAATGATTACGTTATTATTGTCATCGTTTTAATTACACCGTATCCATAATATTTCTGAAGTTGTAGCCCGACTACTGGCATTTACGTTGGATTAGGCATGATAACCTTTTCCATTATTATATAAAGGATTTACTGCATGCACGGTCCACTTAATCGGAAATCATCTGATGTTTATTCCGGTAACAACATATTTTAAATTGACTATAAACTTTACAATGAACAATACTTTAAGGGAACGACGTTAAAATTACAATATTAGATGACAGTTTTCATTTAACAAGTGAGCGAACAGTGATATAACTTTAGGTTG
>NW_017807394.1:0-218 GCF_001891065.2 Hippocampus comes | reverse complement strand
TTTTACAAATGACTGCATTAGATTGTAAGTAACTTTGATAGTTACATTCAACAAATACTCTACTTAACGTAAAAATGGCACCCGCTTTGGTTGCTTTAGTGGAACAATGACATTTTGGAATCAAGTTTGATTGAAAAAAAACAAAAAACTTTTTAGATACAATTACTTAAAAAAAACTTGGGGGATTTCACTTAAAATAGATGCGCTATATATATATA
>NW_017807393.1:0-210 GCF_001891065.2 Hippocampus comes | reverse complement strand
GTCTGTGAAACCGGCCACAACTTATTTTTCCAAGCTTTCCACGCGGAGCCAAAACAATTGGATGAAAGAGCCGCCCGCATGTGGCTCCGGAGCTGCGGGTTGCCAACCCCTGATCTATGGACTGGTCCTCCAATGATCTACTCAAAAGTCTGCAGGAAGTCATTATAATTGTTTGTCACGGTGCTCACTATCCATGATTTAAAATTTCAT
>NW_017807392.1:0-703 GCF_001891065.2 Hippocampus comes | reverse complement strand
TAGCCTTTAAAGCAAGAAGCGTCGTGATTTGAAATAATGTCATGGAATATGGCTAAAACACTAAAGCAGTGGCTGGATGTTTTAAAGCTCTCAACTCTGACTTTCAAAGGAAAGTATTCACTTGCGTGGGTGGAGATTTATTGTCCAAAAAATTAAATAAAATAAAAAATCCGAACCAACACAAACACTTCACACCATTTCTTTGAATAAAACGATAACCCTTATTTTGAGATTTGTTCGAAGATTTGAACATTATTGACTGCTACGACACAGTTCGGCCTTGGTTCAGGATAAAGCTATACAAGAAAACAGCCAGTCGAAAGCTTGTTACCAAGCCTCAATAAATTAAACTGCACATTTAATATGAGAGAAAAAGCTCGAGCTTATTAATAATAATTCAGACAGACTGAATGTTTTATAAGCAGCCCCCCCACCGGTTGCATTATCAGCAGGAGATATAGCGTTTCATAAAAATGCTGTTTTTCTCCTAAGAAATTGCTGAGAAAATCATCTATTATCTTTAAGCATCACATGCCACAATAAGGCTTTTTTTAAAAAAGTGTCGGCACCCACACACCAGCCATCTGTTCCACAGCATCTTGAAGGTTGATCGTTTTTCCACGATTGCTTTCAACACAATACCACTTTCATTGCTTCAAGGTCACTGGACAATTTTGCGGAGTGTGGCGTATCCGTGTTTGTG
>NW_017807391.1:0-271 GCF_001891065.2 Hippocampus comes | reverse complement strand
TTCCGAGCGGACCGACCGGTTGGGCCGGCGTTGATAGAACGGATGCCTGCCTCCATAACTGTTTTTACTTGGCAAGTTAAGCCTCCGTTTCACTCCAAGTGCCTGTTGGCGCACCCCCGAAACCATTTAGACAAACATGACATATTACACATTCATACGACATCTTACTCAGATGACAATCTAATTACCATAGCGGCCTGCCATTCTACTTTTCGCGTTCCGCAGTTTGCAATCGATTGCTGCCACGCACCAATAATTGCTTGGACTGCAC
>NW_017807390.1:0-249 GCF_001891065.2 Hippocampus comes | reverse complement strand
TTGATTTTAACAAGACAAAGAAATCAGGGTTTAAACTTTCAACCCTGATTCTGAACTTTAAACTCTTGCTCGTTGGGGTGTTTGGACAAAAGCGTGCCACACACGCAAAGGTACCTGGAAAATGTTTAGTGAAAAGAAAAAAAAAAAAGCATCTTTTTTTTTTTCAAATGGCCTTGAAGCATCACAGTTCAACCATGATCTCAATAACATTAACGACGTTCAGGTATGCCAGTCAGGCGTTTCCCTGAT
>NW_017807389.1:0-230 GCF_001891065.2 Hippocampus comes | reverse complement strand
TAATTGTTCGCTTATTGCTCATCTCCTACCCGTATTTGGGCCAACAGCGGCACCTTGTGGTAGCAAGGCACAAGCCTCTCTAGGGCCCCAAATGCCAACTTTTTGCTATACGCAGTGGTTCTCAAAGTTTTTTACACAAAGTAAGCGCCCTAAATAAATAAATAAATCAACAGTAAAATACAGCTACATTACTGATTTTTTATTTAAATGAGCTCTTACACAGCTACCAG
>NW_017807388.1:0-927 GCF_001891065.2 Hippocampus comes | reverse complement strand
TGGGAGGAATACCTGCAAGGGCGGGGAGAAAAAAAACAAAACATTCATACGCTAATAAATGCCTTAGCCTCAACAAATAACAAGATACTGCTAGCTTACTTTAACTATCTTTAAATACACGCTTCCCCCAAGACGTACTGTTTGGAGAGAAATGTCACCATACTTTTGATTTTCACAACTACAGCCCTTACCCATAGCTGGCACCGCCATGCCGATCCTGGACACCACCACCTGCATGATGGCCTGCTGGGCCGCGTTGACAGACTCTCCTAACCTGTTGCCGTTCTCGTCGGTCACGGGAATGCCGTACTTCAACTCCCTGTTGGGGGACACGCAGAAAGCCGAGTAGCGACGAGTCGAGCGGGGCTGCGGCGAAGGAGATCTCACCTCTGTCTCATGAAGGGAATGTTGATGCAGTTCGCAGCGGCGACGGCGGCAAAGGGCACGAAGCGGCTGACGATGGGCGGGAGACGCTACGACAGGTACAAACACACTAATAACCAGCCCCCCAAAAAAATATCACCAGTCTGTTGAATGATTGCTCTGACGGGATGTTACCGTGGCCAGTGACTTGAGGCCCAAGGCGGTGACAACGGCACCGGTCGTGGCACTCACGTAGGCCGCACCGAGCTGACTGAAAGTAGACACAAGTCCCGTTTTTTTTTTTTTTTTTGTAACGTCAGTCAGGAAAATTTCATTTGATAGGTGATTTAAAAGGACAAGAAGAGATGGAAAAAAAAATGTTTATTTCAATAATAGAATACATCCTCTTAATGTAGAGTTTAATTGTATGAGTTACTTTTTTAACTTATTCATAAAATTTTAAAAAAAATGTGAAATGTTTTTAGTTATAAAAACAAATTTCAGTCATTTACACAAATTTATTTTAACTAATACATTTTGGGAGAAAATTGCTAAATCATGAAA
>NW_017807387.1:0-255 GCF_001891065.2 Hippocampus comes | reverse complement strand
AACGACACCTCCAGTTACGCAAGATAAATACTGCGCTTTATTTAGAACGGTGCCTGACTTGTTCAGAGCACAAACAGGTTGGCGGATCGCCCTTTTTCCGGACAGCTTTAAATGTGAAGGCTGGTGGAAAATTAACGAACCAGCATCCTCACAAGTCTGGTTCGGATGGGCACATTTTGGGGTTGTTTGCCAAAGAACAGCAGCCAAGTAGGTAACCACATGGTAAATAGTTCGAAGATTACAGGTTTGAGTCTG
>NW_017807386.1:0-444 GCF_001891065.2 Hippocampus comes | reverse complement strand
ATTTAGGCATGTAGGCATGGTCAAGACAATCTCCTCCAAGCATCAGTATGGGGAAGGAAGGTGATTTGAGTGGCTTTGAACGTGGCATGGTTGTTGGTGCCAGAAGGGCTGGTCTGAGTATTTCAGAAACTGCTGATCTACTGGGATTTTCACACACAGCCATCTCTAGGGTTTACAGAGAATGGTCCGAAAAAGAAAAAATATCCAGTGAGCGGCAGTTCTGTGGGCGGAAATGCCTTGTTGATGCCAGAGGTCAGAGGAGAATGGCCAGACCGGTTTGAGCTGATACAAAGGCAACAGTGACTCAAATAACCACCCGTTACAACCAAGGTAGGCAGAAGAGCATCTCTGAACGCACGGTACGTCGAACTTTGAGTTAGATGGGCTACAGCAGCAGAAGGCCACACCGGGTGCCGCTCCTTTCAGCTAAGAACAGGAAACTGA
>NW_017807385.1:0-266 GCF_001891065.2 Hippocampus comes | reverse complement strand
CATCAGGGGACAAATTGACAATCAATCCAATAACAGCAACCTTTAAAAAAATAAAGAACTGGATCGAACAATCTTTGTGAATGTTCTGAACTCCCGTTTCTGTGACGGTGTGGTATCGAGCGCAACTTCCTGTCACTGCTGTGATGTGCTTCTTGAGACACTAAACTAGAACTGAATAAACGGCATGCAGTCAGGTGCTGCATGCCGTTTCGCCTCGTTTGCTAAGTTCATCCACAGATGAGCAACGACCCACAAAAGGGAAAGGT
>NW_017807384.1:0-294 GCF_001891065.2 Hippocampus comes | reverse complement strand
TATTGTTACGAGTTGTACGCGCCTCCCTCTTCTTCCTTCTCTGACTAATTATTGCAAATATTACAGAAGAGCCAAAAGAAGACACTGGAGAAGTGGCCACAAAAGATGTTCGTAAGTTAGAACGTATTCATATTGTACTTTTTCGGTCGATTTTGGTCGAAAGGACTCTCTGTCGTCACACAAAACAACCTGCGCTGTTTTACCCCCCCAGGCCTCAAGCTCATCCTCAAGCCCTCCCTTCCTTCCCTTTTCGGACCACATTTCAACCTGCCCGCCCACGTTAATGTCTTCTGT
>NW_017807383.1:0-358 GCF_001891065.2 Hippocampus comes | reverse complement strand
AAAAAAAAAAAAAAGAGATTCAGAATTTCAATGGGATGTTGCTGGTGACATAAAACCGAACCACAAAAAAAAAGATGATTTTGCTCATACTGTAAATAATACATCCATCACCAAAAATCCAGCTGACCAGGTCGTAAATTGTCGCTTCGTGCCAACAACAAGTACACACGAGGTGAGCCGAGTCGTTGCCGTGCAATTTTTGTCAAATGACTGTCAAAAAGGGCAGATGAGATCACTTTTTTTTTTTTTTTTGAGTTGACCTGCCCCTTCAAAAGCGGTGACGACATGATGATGTCTTTTATTCGCTGGCTCCTGACAACAACAAAAAAAAAAGTGATGTGTGGCAGAGTGTTTGTGT
>NW_017807382.1:0-651 GCF_001891065.2 Hippocampus comes | reverse complement strand
CTGATAACAACCCGTGGCCCTCAAGTTTCACAGATGCACCCCTTTTCCCGGACAGGATCCAGGGTGACATCTCCTACGCTTGAGGGGCTTGTCTTCACTCCTTTTGTGCCCTTGTTTCTTATATATTTATCCACTCTGTCGCTCCACCACAGTCTTTGTTTAGTTTTCGATCCGGTGATTTGACGCAGCTGAAGGTGTTGCCAGTTCACCTTTAAAGGCTTGGTTCACAGCGGGGTCAGGCCTCCCCGTGTTGCTCTCTCCGCTACCACCGTTCGGATAATTTTAATCATCGGGGTGCCAACCCGAGTTCCATCCGGAGATTTGCCGTAGCTTTGCCAGTTCCTTTCGAACTATGCGTATTACATCGGGGTGCCAACCCGTCTTTGTTTATTCCCTTTATTCTTGGTAGGGTTAGGAAATACCCCTTAGTTATTCGCAGGTCAACGCTTTAAAGAGGTCATGCTCCCCTTAACATAAATCGAGTCAAATTTATACTTATAATTATTAAGCTCAGCGAGCTTCCAGTAATGGGAAACGTGTTGTCAGTGAGTTAGTTTGTCCCGGCCATCAGCACATGATATTGTCAGTGAGGCATTTCAATGCTCTGGGTTCAGGAGTCCGCACCCAAATCAGTTTCGCGCCGGGCATGGG
>NW_017807381.1:0-617 GCF_001891065.2 Hippocampus comes | reverse complement strand
CAGGGTGAAAAGTGAGTCATTTGCATGAGACATGTCCAACTCCTCAAAGTAGGCTACTTTCAGAGAGACAAAAACATTACGAGGTTAAAGATGTCTTCCCCTTTACAAAAAATAAAGTCAAATATTTTTTTCAACTGCCCTGAAAATCGTAGATCAGATACCCCATTGATTTAGTTTATGTTCAAAATGCCTTAAATATCAAAAGTAACATTTCATTTTGAGTGCTGGGCCTCCTGGCGCCCATCCTCACTTCTGGGAGTCCAACATGATTTTATGTGTGAGGTGGCTGCTTTGAAAAAGACTTTTTTGAAAATTGGGTCCAGCGGAAGACAGACAGGAAACAACATGCCTTTCACAGGGACTATGTACTACAACTACAGTAAAACATGAAAACTAAATGAATGGACTCTACACCTTATACTTATTTTTTTCCTCTCATTTAAGACCGACATTAGCCCCTCACTGTGTAAATACACTCTGTTCTCACACATGAATAAATATCCTGTCCATACTGGAACTCAATTTAAATCCCGAGTCTTTCCTGCAGTGAAGAAAAAAAAAACTTAAATAAGTATTTTAATAGTAACAAATGCAGACAATTTCCTTTTAATTAATAA
>NW_017807380.1:0-379 GCF_001891065.2 Hippocampus comes | reverse complement strand
TTACCATTCTTAATGCTTTCATCTTGACATTCACTTAACATCCTCCAAATACTCAAAAGTCCAAATACTCAAAAGTTTCCTGTTTGGCTCTTTCAGCTCCACACATGAACACTATGGACATGGATTCAAAATTGCCTGCTCATAAAAAACTTACAGAATTATAGATCGGTCAAACTGTTTTAGATCAGTCAAACTGTTTTGGATGTGTACTCACGACTCGTTATAAGTGAAATTTTGTTAGAATATGCATAGCGCCCCAAAAGCAGCTGGCTACAGTTTTATGGACTCGGGAGTTCAATATTTGCTTTTCATGGACTATATATCACACTCCACACGCGAGCCCATAGCTTACAATCCCGGTCAAGCATGGCCAAAGCAA
>NW_017807379.1:0-826 GCF_001891065.2 Hippocampus comes | reverse complement strand
GAAATTGTGCGGTCCTATTTGGCAAAGTGATAATGTTCATGAAAAATTGTTGCTGAATTTCAAAATGAATTAAGGATGTTTTTTCCTCTGTGGGTTTGAGGGCTGACAGTGGCTGTAGCCTTATTTTTAAGAGGCACTTTGACATCATCAGAATTTATCTTCTATGTCCATTGCACTTTCCCCAGTCTTATTTTCCCATCCACCCATCTATCTTACATGCTACTACTCTTCCATCACCTAAAATTAGAAGCTACGAAACTATTTGCTTTACCTCTGTGCCGTTACCTGTGAATAAGCCACTCATCCATGCCACCTAGAAGAGACATCAAAGTTGAGCAGTGAAGATAGTGACAGAAATACATTTTAGAGAAGATGGATTGTTGAGCAAGAGTAAGTACTGATTAGACTTACAACCTCATTTGGTTTCTCTATCTTATGTTTGATACGATTACAAATCAGTAAGGATTCTGCATTCTCAATGAAATAATCTCTGTAAATCTGAAGACTGGTTGAGAGCTGCTTACATGGCTAATGGCTGAGCGGAATCCAAACCCTGTCACTTCCCACAGGCAATAAGCAGTACTGTCAGCAACAGCTTTATTTTGATTCAAATTGATTTATTATACCGTACAGCGTTTTCATTATAACTCAACAGCACATACTTAAGTGATATGAAATACATTGTTGTTGTTATTGCTATTTGTTTTATTTATTTTATTTAACATATTTATATATTTATGCCTGATGTAACTTTCTGTAAATTTTAGCTGTGAGTGTTCAATGCGCTACATGTTTGCACTGTGGTTGGGAGAGGAAAGTAATTTCA
>NW_017807378.1:0-791 GCF_001891065.2 Hippocampus comes | reverse complement strand
CATAAAAAGACCTGAAAATGTTTTCTGAAGTAATTGTTTTCATTCATTCATCATTTTTGTCAATCTACTTTGAGAGAGACGTGTAGCTCAGTTATAGCTAACTGAACGGCACATTTCAACAATGCTGAATTTCTGAACAGTCAGAGTGAACTAGTGCGCACTCGGAGGATATTTCCGAACACACCCTGGGTAGCTAGCTAGCTAGCTAGCTACCCAGGGTGTGTTCGATATTAGATATAGCTAGGTAAGAAGATAAGATAAGAAAACCATTTAGTCTCACAATGGAGAAATTCCCAATTCACAGCAGCAAAGTTATGAAAGGAAGAAGTAGAAGAACGAAATATAGGACCTGCTGTAAAGGCAGCCACTCTCACGGCGCCATCTTGAGCTTGTAGCTAACTAACTTGATATAACTCAGTCCGTCTAGATATAGCTAAGTTATATCAAGTTAACTATAATTTTTTGAAAAACTTAGCGAGGTATCTATACTGTACCTATCTACTCACATAATGGCAATAGTCCAAATGTAAGCATTTTCCTTTGTTGGGATCAAAGTCAGCAAAGGCCTTGCTCTCGGATGGCTCTCAAAAATTATCCGAAGCAAGTATGGACTGGTGTCAGCTCTGTTCAGAGGATTTTTTCCGCCCTGATCTGCTCGGAAACATTCTGGGTCGACAATCATAAATGTTAAACCTGTGCAATATTTCCTTACATGTATATACGGTCAACACGACATTCGGGCCAAGCTAGCGACTCCGTAATTGTGATGTGCCTGAACAGGTCATTTTTGG
>NW_017807377.1:0-225 GCF_001891065.2 Hippocampus comes | reverse complement strand
ATTCGACCGGCCTTGATGAAATAAAAACAGCTACTAGAAGCAGCCTGACTCGAAAAAGGCCTTTTTGGTAACTTCAATGGCAGGAGACAGATTCCCTGACGCAACATTCTGGAGGTCAAATATATGCTGGCCCTTCTTTCTGAGCAGGCAATACGATGACGACTAAGGGATCGGGTTTATGACAACATACGCACAAACAAAAAAGCGGCAAAAGAAACTGCTTTT
>NW_017807376.1:0-280 GCF_001891065.2 Hippocampus comes | reverse complement strand
GATCGCCCTCAGTGCTGCATTCACACTTTCCATGTCATTCATTTTATTGTATGAGGTAGGCATAGCGTGAAGGATCTTGCCCAAGGACCCACACTGGATGGTGTTATGTGCTCATTTTTGCCCCAGGCGGGATTCGAACCACCGTCTCCCGTACGCCAAACCGATGCCTTACCAACTGAGCTATCCAGCCGCTACTGAGCTATCCAGCCGCTGCTGAGCTATCCAGCCGCTATATATATTTATATATATAGATATAGATATATTTATATATCTATATATA
>NW_017807375.1:0-384 GCF_001891065.2 Hippocampus comes | reverse complement strand
GTTTCCCTTGACATGCCACTGGTGCATCTGATAATATGGAGGCTGACAACACTTGCTGCTGGGGAACCATGTCTATGACAGGGAGTGTAACACGAGTTTGGTGAATTTGATCGAGGTATAGGCAGAGAAATTTTGAGCTCCTGTTTAACTGTTGCATGCACCTGCAACAATACGAACACTTGATGCAACCCGCCTTTGCGCACAGTTAGACCGCACTTTGCACCAGACTCGCACTGGGCAGAGATAGAGTACAGAGACTTAAACACAAGTGATTTTTTTTTTCTCACCTCAGTGATGAGTGCAAGCAAACGGAATATCCTTTATCAGAGACATTTGGTTTGGGCGTTTCATTGGATGGAATCCAAAGTGTTTGAGCAACAGCTG
>NW_017807374.1:0-529 GCF_001891065.2 Hippocampus comes | reverse complement strand
TCGTATCGGTTAAAGACTGGTGAGAAAAAAACAAATAGATAGCCTCACTCAACCGTTAACCGGCATACTGATACACTGTCTGTATTAAGAACTAAACTAACAAAGACGAATGATTGCCAAATCTCGCAGGTACTGTGGAAGGCAGGACTGTGGCTGCACCTACCAAATAACGGCGTGTCTGCTGGATGAGAATCACGTGGTCCTGCAGGAGTTCAGACCCGAACCCGTGACACTGGACCCCGAGTGCGACGACTGTTCATGGAAAGAGGTGACTTGAAAGCGACGCCACCATACCGATCCGCGTGTCTCTCCGACAAGTGTTGTAACTCTGTGTCATCTTCAGGTCAGCCACACCTTTTCTGAATATGGTGCCGGGCTCCGTTTCATCTCCTTTGAACACGGAGGGCAAGATACAAAGTACTGGGAGGGCTGGTTTGGAGTCAGAGTTACTGGGAGCTCCGTTACTGTTCAGGTGTAGGCAACAGGGGAGGGTGAAATGCACAGAATGTGCAATGGTTTCCACGTTTGC
>NW_017807373.1:0-377 GCF_001891065.2 Hippocampus comes | reverse complement strand
TAGGTGCGCCTTTTAGTGTGGAAAATACGGTACTCAAATTTAGTTAATTTATTTTTTCAATGTATTACTGATTAAAATCTCTCAAGTGGAAACCCAACAAAGCAAAGAATGCCAAGGCTAAAGATGGCACAGTTTTTTTTAGTTGTAACCAATCAGAAGAAATTCATTTGGGGAAAAGGCACAGGAAAGGTCACATGGGTGTTTGCCATAAGGTGGTGCTACAACCCCCAATGTGGAACCTGGAATCTTTAACAACATTCAGGCCTCTCTGCGCATTCCAGGAGTGCTCCCTTAACCTTTATGCCGGCCCTCCATTCAAAACTGATCGAAGTGCCACCAGCAGGCTCACCTTCAATGGTGTTTCTGAAGCTTTCCGA
>NW_017807372.1:0-864 GCF_001891065.2 Hippocampus comes | reverse complement strand
CTATGAAAGACACACCACATTGAATGCATTCGGCCGAACGGGACGTGCTCACAAACAACAACAAGAAGACATTTTATTTTCATACCAGATTCTGACTTGAGTGTGACGCTAAGCGCTAGGCTTTGATGGCACGCCGTTGCATCTCGTTTTCCAATTGAGCCTCAATGCTGATATTAGTGTCATTTTGTCATTTCGGGTCATATATCCCAAAATGTTACAATCGTGCGGCAATATGATGAACCTGTTTGTCCAATGAGTGACCAGCAGTATTTTGACCACAGCTAATAAAGTACTAAAAGTAATACCTCATCACTCCTAGTATTGAGAGGGAAGAAATGTCATCTGTGCTGTATGGTACAGCACATTTGACAATAAAGTTGTATTCAATTCAATTCAATCACCTGGTCTCACCAATCAAAAAGCAGAGATCTGTCGAGCAGAGTACTTACTTTGTCGTTAAATCGTGCAGCCTCCAGATTACGGGACTGTATATGCTATACTGTGCAATGATAACGATTTCAAATTCTAATTCTGATGACCGCTCGATGACTGCACCTGATCGTATACAACAAAGACAAGAGGGGATACAGATACCAAAAATAATTATGGAGCTCATTTCCCAGAGTAACAAAGGGAAAAATTGTTTCAAATTTGGTGCAATGATGAAATAAAAAGTTTCACAAATTAGGATCAGCTCAGTAATCAAACAAGAACGCTTATACTACTCAAGACCATTGCAGATTTGTTCGAATCATCATTCTTCCATCACAAGTACTACATCGTCAGACCCACTTTGTGTCAGCATAAAAGTAAGCCGGCTCAGAAGAACAATCCGGGAATTGGAACGAGGACGCCTAACCAAAC
>NW_017807371.1:0-1134 GCF_001891065.2 Hippocampus comes | reverse complement strand
TAATTGTATCATGGAAGTATGTTTATGATACATGACGTTGAAATGATGTTGTGATTGGGATCATAGTTTCTGGCATATTTAGTTTTTAAACTATAGATACAGGTAAATATAAACACTTCCAGGGAGGAAGTCAATTCATTTTATTTTCTTGCTATTCACAGCAGGTCTTGGTGTTTACGTTTGAGGGTGTACACAACCAGTCCAAGTAAAGAATCATAATGTCAAAATCTGAGAACGAATATAAATTCATTTGGAGTCTCATCAAGGTCTTCCTTGGCCCTCTCTGTATCGTGCGTGACCCAGCATTTGATGTCCTAGCAGAGAGCCACTTAATGTATGTATCGCATCCTTCTGCGGAAAGTCCGCCACAGGGCAACAGTGTCTTACGGAAAGATTCACATAATATGCCATTTTGGGTTTAAATTGAAGAGCCGATGTTTGACATAAAGTGACTTCATCCTGAGGATTTTCATCAGGGTACCAAAGTAGTCCAGTCGACACCCGAGGTCAATTGTTAATGTGTATGTATCATGCAGAAGGAAATGACATTGTGATTTTTTAAAATCTGTTTGAGAGTGGGTAACCTCTTGCCAGTAGATCTTGATGGGGGAGGTGCAGGGATCCTGGACACAACAGGAGATGGGAACTTTACCCATCCAGTCTGCCTCACCGCGAACTCCACAACACCTAAACTGATCAGAGGGGAAAAAAAAAGTCAAACTCAAATGCTGAGCAACACCGTTGAATTGGGCAGAGGTAACATGTTAGTCAATATTTCAACAATATCTGTTCAGAATAAGAACATGGAGTCAACAAGATGCCTTCAAGTTTTATTTGAGTGAAGAGATGATTACCAAGTGCTGGACGGCATCAAAATCCTCTTTAATGGTCTGGTTCTCTCCAGGACCGGACTGCCTGTAGACTGCCAAACTTTGTGTCAGGTCTTTTTCAAAGTATGTGTCGATCTGTACGGTAGACAGAAACTCAGTTATCTGCAATATCCCAGTTCCTTGGACAGTGAAGAGACAAATTTCGCCTACAAGCAGAATCGGAACAATTGTTACTTGAATTGGCATAATGGGCTTTTCCGCCATAAAAAAAATGTGATGATGGGGTACTGACAGTTCAGCATAT
>NW_017807370.1:0-666 GCF_001891065.2 Hippocampus comes | reverse complement strand
TAAGAGTTGGTTTCCACAATAAATAAACGGGGTGGAGGGGTCTGAAACAGAACCCACTATGCCCGCCCAGAATTCAGCAACAAAGCGTATGTCGGAATGGCTGTTGTAATTGCGTCATTGTTCATATTTTATCTTTTGTGTTCTGTTGTTTTGTGTTTATTATGTCTTACATTTCATATTGTGGTAGCTGAAAAGCACTTTATTACAGCTGCAGCTGTTGTGAAAGCCGCTATAAAAATAAAAATGAGTTGAGTTGAGGTGAGTGAACCACGTCAGTGTTCCCTAGCTGTTGGTTAGGCGGCCATTTTGTTTTCAATCATTCAAATTTAGCATAGTTTCCGGTACGGAGGGAGATATGTTTCTTCTCACTTAACAGGGACTTTAAAGACAAGTTAACCACCTTATATTCCAACTAAAATGATGTAAAATTACTCGCGCACTGGTGTAGTAAGTATTTCTGAAATAATGCTAGCATCTACAAAGTAAGAGGCTACACCGCAATGCTCTACAGTATTATTTGTTCCTTTTGGAGTGTGTTTAGTGACAGAATTTGAAAGACATTTGAAGATTTGCCATTTACAATCCCCATTAATAGTAAATGTGTGTCATGCGCATACATTTCTCACAGTGCGAAGTCAGTTTATGCAGAAAGCAGACAGTTCAGCA
>NW_017807369.1:0-235 GCF_001891065.2 Hippocampus comes | reverse complement strand
TTTAATGTTATTTGCTAAGTAGCGTAGTGGAGAAAGATCCAAAGTCTGCCACCTATTGCATTTCGTGGTATGGCGCCGCTCTAAGTTGGTGTCTTTGATTGATACTTCAATATGGTCAAAAGTATTGATGATACTTTTAGATGGGCTGATCATCTTTTTGTTTGATACATTTCATTTGAAAAGGTGTCCACTGTTTTTTTTTCTTCTTCCCTCTGTAGCATATTTTTTTAAATTA
>NW_017807368.1:0-256 GCF_001891065.2 Hippocampus comes | reverse complement strand
ACAAAGAGGGAGCGCATCACTCCTCCTCTGGCATCAACTCCACATTTTAGTGGGGTTTTTTTGAAGATCCAGGGGTTTTTGTTTTCCAATCGTGAAATGGCCTGGCCCCACCTTACCTCTCGGAGCTCCTCCACACCCGCCCAGTGCCTCAGGTCCCTGGACCAGACACGAGCAGAGGTAGCGAGATCTAAGCGGAGGCTCAAAGGGGACCGAGCCTTTTCCGTTGGCGCTCCCTCTCTTTGGAATGAGCGTCCAG
>NW_017807367.1:0-1362 GCF_001891065.2 Hippocampus comes | reverse complement strand
AACTCTGTTTGATAGAACCCAGAAACAGATTATGCACTACGATGACTGGAATGGGGTACCTTTGAGGGCACTTGACACCGTCACTTGGGTTGTGTGTAAAATCTGCTTACCATGGTTAAGAGCTATCTGGTCTGTCCAATGGAAAACATTTCTTCAACCCAAAAGACCCCAGATAAAATTCAAATTCAGGGTACATATCCAAATTATCATCAAAAGTAGAATGGCTATCTATGATGCCATCTATGGTGTGGAAGAACCCAGAGGAACTCCTGGTTGATAGAAACCAGAGTTGGATGATGCACGTCGATATTTGGAATGGGGCCGACGTGACTGTGTCACTTCCCATGGTAATGACTGAAGCTCGATGGTGTTGTGGTCAAAGGAAAGTGTTTTTTTTTTTTCCACAACCCAACTGACCCCAATGAAAATGAGATCGAGGATACTCTTCTCCATTGTGATAAATTGTCATAAAAATTGGGATGAATATCTGTAATGGCATCTGTGGTGTGGAAAAACCCTGACGCCAGGTGACCCTGTCTGTGCGCGGTAGATTTCCAACAAGGGACTAATACTGACTAGATTCAAACCTTCAAACATACATTCACATCTTGGTTGCTGGAGTCAATTCTCGAGAATTTGCCATACATTGGGCGTATAACTTTGCGAACAAATTCAGTGTAAATGGACCTCAGGAAGCTGAAATGATTCATAATGATGCAAAATTAGCTACATTTCAAAATGGTAAGTTTGGCACCTCTTTTTAATTTTTAATTCCAGTATTTTCCGCACTATAAGGCGCTTCGGCGTGTAATTCAATGAATGGCCTATTTTAAAACAGTTTTCATTTATATGGTGGATTATAAGGCGCATGGAATAGAAGCTACAACAGTGGCTGCAGTTACATTATGCATCCACTAGATGGAGTTATGCTAAAGGGAATACAATACAATACAGCTTTATTTATATAGCACTCTCACAATGACTGTAGCTTAAACAACGCGCTTTACAGAACATTTAAAATACCACGTCCAAGAAAGATCGGATTACAAGGCGCACTGTTGGCTTTTGAGAAAATTGAATGCTTTTTGGTGCACCTTTGCGTGCGGAAAATGCGCTAATCGCAGTGCTTCTATATCGTTGAAACTGGATAGGCATTCTCTGTAACTATTCATCACGACTTTACACTTTCATAATCGTAAGACATTGTGAAAGGCCATGTTTGCTCATAAGACTCGTGCAAATTAGTTCGATAGCCCTTCAAAATTCTGAGGGTTAGGTACCAAAGGTGTTCCTTTTCAAAACATTGCCATCAAAGAAAATGCCTTTTGACACAAGATGTCTGAGGTAGATGAGGTTGAAGGC
>NW_017807366.1:0-973 GCF_001891065.2 Hippocampus comes | reverse complement strand
GTGAGTGAAATCAAAATTAAAAGGTTATCAGGTGAGGAACATTATTTTTTTTACCGACGATGCTTTAACACAATCGTTAAGCGCAAAAAAAAAGGGTCAAAGTACTCACGGGTGGGGCTCAATGCTAGATAAAATACAACAAGGAGAACGACAAAAGAGACGTTAAGAAAACCTAATGTGAAAAGAGTAACAGGCCATGGAGAAGTTAGGCGTGGTAAAGGTTAAATTTAAGTCCTCAAGAAACATGGCTACGGCCGACGAGTTCACAAATGGATTCGTCGGCCTGGGCTAGCTCGAAGCGTTGCGAGCAAAGTGGCTCGTCACGGTCGCGTCGCTGTATGCAAAAAGTAATCCGCTTGAGAGCTGCCTCTCAACACATATATAGATTAAAAACCTAGTGGGCTACCATCGGGCGAAAATAACACAGTGAGAGCGAATGGCGAGGTGCGAGCACAGGCCAAGTATTGTTCGTGTAACTGCCTTTCACTGTTCGAACTAACGTCTTTTTGCCGAAACACCACGACCTAAAATGAGCACTCCTAGTTCACTTAAAAGTACTAGCTTATTTAAATATTTCACGTCTTGAATCATTACCGTTTAGGATGTACCAAACACCTTTTCTTGCGCCAATGCGACCAACTCGAGCTTTCCCCCGGCTTCCGCGTAAGATGGCTGGTTGGCAGCCTTGGCTAACACAAGAGCTTCCCTGACTTCTTCGACGGTTCATTCCAGGCAGAAAGAATGGGACCTTCTTCCTTTACGCTTCATATGCGGCAGTTGACGTGGCGTTCTCTTACAGTGCTGCCATCTTTGGAAGAGAACAACATTTCTTAAAAATAAAAATGCTTTTCAACGACAGCACTGTACAACCAAAACGTCGTTTTACTGTTTAGTTATTGTTAAAAAAAATACCAGAGATTGCCAAATCGCTCATATAGTGTACATAAGTACAACTACAGACCCTGATGTAAAA
>NW_017807365.1:0-226 GCF_001891065.2 Hippocampus comes | reverse complement strand
AAAAAAAAAGATTTTCTGAAGTTGTGACTTCATTTGAAATTTTGAACTGACCTGTTGAAAGATGATCGTTTAATTGTACATTTTTATAAAGTTAATTTTTGTTTCCTTTTTTTTTTTTCATTACTTAAGGGGCCATTCAGAGTGGCAGGCGCCATTTGCCCATTCCAGGTGTACACTCATGATGCGGGGTGGGTGACCGCGTGGTCCTACCATGCAATTGTGTTAC
>NW_017807364.1:0-581 GCF_001891065.2 Hippocampus comes | reverse complement strand
TAATATATTTTTTTTCCAGAAATTTTAAAAGTACATTGAAAAGCGTTGACATGATTTTCGAAATGCTTTGAAATACCTTAATCAGAGGCATGACAAAAGATGATAATCTTTAACGTGTATTTGAAAGAATTTCCACCTAGGGCTGAATTCACTTCGATTGGCGGCTTATTCATTCGTGTGCAGAATAATAGCTTCCTGCTGCTTCACCATGTTTGCTTTAAATTCAAGGTTTCACAAATTAACCCAAGTCTGCAAACCTTTTCATTCAGATTTATACGCATTCTGATTTTTTTTTAACACAATCAGGACCTACGCCATTTAGAAATTCACACTCAAGTAGCAGAATTTTAAATTCTACTCTCCAGCTGAGTGGGAGCCAGTGTAAAACCTTTCGGTAATATGTTCTGATCTCTTTGTTTTGTTTTGCTCAGAACCCGAGCTGCAGTGTTCTGAATGAGCTGCAGCTGTTTGATGCCCTTTTTAGGGGGACCAGTCCAAAGACCATGACAATATTCAAGTCTACTGGAGATAAAAGCATGGGTAAGCTACTCCTGGTCTCCTTGGAGCATGCGGCCCTTCAA
>NW_017807363.1:0-202 GCF_001891065.2 Hippocampus comes | reverse complement strand
ATTGTCATTATTTGTGAATGAGGAATGGCAGCCAAGTTCGTAAACTCACTTTCAAATTTAAAAATGTTTCAGCCATGACGTTTTTTTTTTTTTTTTTAATTAATTCAGACCATGAACTCTATAGTAGGTTCCCCAAGCTGGCAGAAATTGGTCGATGCAATAGTAGCAGTTGTCATGAAATGACATGGTGAGGCATGCGTTG
>NW_017807362.1:0-456 GCF_001891065.2 Hippocampus comes | reverse complement strand
GTGAAAACCCTACTCGATACTCTGTTTTCAAACCCTAACTTCAGTTGACAACCTTCATATTTTTTAAACTGGTTTGAAACAAACATTTTTAAAAAAGCCGAATTAGAAACCTTAAGTCTCGATTCAAATTCCAATTAGAAAAATTAACTCTGAAAAAATTTCAACCAGGCTTAAAACCCTAATTTGAAACTAGAATGGTGATTGTCTGGGTACCGCAAATTAAATCGTGTGTTTTAAATGCCAACCAGTATCCCCAATTTGAAACCCAAAGTTTGACTTAAAACCCTAACATTGAAAGCATGACACCACCTCCAAACATTAATTTAAAAACCTTACTACTTGATGAAAACCATAACCATAGGCAAGAAACCTACATTTAAAATCAAAATGAATTGAACCCCGAATTTGAAACCATAATGGTGGACTCCCGAAACCCCAACCATGGCTTGAAGCCCT
>NW_017807361.1:0-396 GCF_001891065.2 Hippocampus comes | reverse complement strand
GAGTTGGGAGTTGACCACTCTACCACCCGAGCCACGTGGCACAGAATGGCTGACTCCTTGTATGATTATATCGCAATACATTTGCAAATGTAATCAGAAATGTGAGGAAAACTTGACTTTCTGTATTTCATAGGTTTTTAATGAGAAAGAAATATTTACCATAAGAATATGATTGACATCCATCCATCCATCCATTTTCTGACCTGCTTATCGTCACAAGGGTCGTGGGGCGTGCTGGAGCCTATCCCAGCTGTCTTGGGGCAGTAGATGAGAGACACATGCAAACTCCACACAGGAAGGCCGGATTCGAAATCGAACCCTGCACCTCTGCATTGTGAGGCCCTTGCGCGAATCAGTTTTGATGACAAACCTGAGAACCTTCCAGTCCTGTGTTGT
>NW_017807360.1:0-521 GCF_001891065.2 Hippocampus comes | reverse complement strand
GTGGGGGCCAGTAAAATGGCTAGAATGTGTTATCCGTTATCCCCCTTTCTATAAGTTTGTGCTTACACGAAGAGCCCCTGGGGAGCCTACACAATGATTAAAGTGCCCTCTGTTAAAAGACGTTTATAATTTGTCTTCACTCAATATCTTTAAACATCACAACAGTATCTTCGATTGTGGTGAATATAAACAATTTTTTCGTGTGTCTGCTGAGCTCAGGTCTCTCTGCCTGCAAATTGACCATCCGCTCCAAATTCTCCTGCCTTGTCTATGTACAAATGACCACTCTGCACTTGTAGTGGGGTCCCAAATTTAGCACTCCTCACCCCATGTGGTGGAGGAGGCATCATCGCTGCCTTGTTTATCATAACTTTGTCAGTGTTACTTTGGTTATTCTTTTTCCAATGTCGACGGCAGTGGTCAAGCCGCTCATGAAATGCAATATAGCTCAAATTGAATTTCACTAAGCTTTTCTTCTTCCTATTTCAGACTATTGTCTTATTCTTACAACTTATTCTTAA
>NW_017807359.1:0-324 GCF_001891065.2 Hippocampus comes | reverse complement strand
ATGGAAGGGCGGACGAGACCGCAGCTGTCCTGTGTGGAATAAATAACTGCAGGCAAACTTTTTTTATGTGCTAGCAAGTTGCTATCTTGTTAGCTAGCAGTCGTGTTGCAACATGGCGAGCAGTAGCCGTTGCAAGGAATGTAAGACTGTGGCTAATAACTGATAATTACTTGTTAGCTTGTTAGCTAGCATTCGTGTTGCGACATGGCGAACAGTGGCCGTTACAAGGAATGTAACGTGGCTAATAACGGATAATCATGTGGAAGAGGCGACGTCCTGAAGAAACGCGGCTTGAGCGTTTTTGATGACACGCTTCACCGCACT
>NW_017807358.1:0-396 GCF_001891065.2 Hippocampus comes | reverse complement strand
GTCGACCTTGTTCACGAGGCGCCGATTCGTCGGTCGCCGTCACCGGATGATTTGCGACCGACGTCGGCGCTCTTGAACCCGCATCTAGACGAGGAGGAGAGAGGGCGGGCGGAACGTTGGCGAGGGGACGGCGAGCGAAGGCGTCATCGAGGACGTTCCGGGCGCCACACAAGACGGGAATTGCATTTCAACAAGCGCGGACGTGCGACTGACCCCGAAGGGAAGCGGCCGGCTGCATGCCAGCTGCAAAGGAAATTCAAGCAAATGCCTCGGGCCATTTTGGGGAGGGCCTGGGGGACAGCTGCCCCCCCACCCCCACCCAGGAAGCAAGTGTGAATTCCACACAAGATCCGAAGCCCCCCACCCCAAGAATGTGGAAGTGACAAATGCTCAACG
>NW_017807357.1:0-230 GCF_001891065.2 Hippocampus comes | reverse complement strand
TTAAAAATGAATGAATCCATATTGTTCATTTTCATGTTATTTGATGAAGAAGGACGGGACTGGGTGACACAAAATGAATGAAAGAGAAATGGCTTTGCAAAACGGAGGAAATCCATCCGAACGGGGAGAAAAAGTTGAAAGTGAACGCAAGGAGTACGGCAGGACTTTGGTTGGTGCAAAGTCCCCAGCAGAGCTGAGCGCGGGCCCCGGCTCGCACGTTGCTCCAAGCG
>NW_017807356.1:0-243 GCF_001891065.2 Hippocampus comes | reverse complement strand
TCAGTAAAAAGCAGTAAAATAATAGCTGACAGCTAAATCACTTCAAATTTGTTTGATTTGTATTCGTTCAAAGAAAATTATAAAAATATTAATTAGAATGCTTTCAATACCAAAAAAAAAAAAACGTGAAACATTTTTAAACATTTTAGAACATTGAACACACACACACACGCACACAGACGCACATGATCGTCATTGATCTTGTAGAAAAGCTTGATAGCGTAATTTCCGATGCAATTTTGA
>NW_017807355.1:0-994 GCF_001891065.2 Hippocampus comes | reverse complement strand
AGATTAGTTTGAATTCAGTATGATTGTCAGCAGTACAGAAAAATGACAGTTTTGAAATATGCATTTGTTCCAGATACAACCTCCACTATGCCTGCAATTTGTTGGCTAGGCTGGAAGTGTGCGATGGCCCCTCCCTTTGAGCTCTTCGATGTAATCGAAACTCCTGAGCATGAAGCTATTTTCTACCCATCATGGCTGCTGTGCGCCTGTTGCAGAGGAGCCCGGTTGCCGTGGCTCAAACCGTCTGCAGAGGGTTGAGGAGTACGTCCTCCAACCGGGGCGCTCTGGAGAAGCCTCCGACGGTGAAGGATCTCCCCCGCGTCGGCGTTTTGGAGCTGCTCTACCGGATGGTCTTTCAGGGCTTCTACAGCCGGGCGCATGAGCTTCAGGTAGAAGACGCCCAATGTGTTGCATGCTGCGTTGAAATCACACCCAAGTAGGTAACATTCGCTCTGTCTACCCTTTTCGCTGAGTTGAATGGCCAACAAACCCCGCGATTGATTAATGGAATATTTACATGGAACAAGACTTGACCTAGTGTTTCTCTAGATGTCCTTTTTGCTGATGATGCCCCGACATTGGTCTTTCATCCTTGTATTCGCTCATCAGCTATACGAGAAGCAGCTCTACGGGTCCATCTACAGAGACGGCATGAAGAACGTGTCCCTGACCAGCCCCAAGCTGCTGGAACAAGTCTTGAGGAGCGACGAAAAGTTCCCTTGCAGAGGAGACATGTCCTTTTGGAAGGATTATCGTGACATGAAAGGGTTCGGCTACGGACCTTTCACAGTGTAAGTGCGAATGACAGGACGTGTTTCCGTTGCACTGGAATGTGATCCCGTTCCCGTCGGTGCCCGAGCAATAGCAAAGTCCTGTCATGTGAGACCGTTGGGTAGATCCAGGGACAGAAGTGGTGCCAAAAGAAGTAAAAGGGAAAAAAAACAACCAATGAAAACCACGGGACAGATAAGGTCTAGTTAATAAGTGTCCGCGG
>NW_017807354.1:0-503 GCF_001891065.2 Hippocampus comes | reverse complement strand
ACGGTCGAGATGTCCGAGTTGAGCAAGGAATAAACGAGGAGGTGTAGAGCGATGAGGAATTCGATGTGGCCACAGCGCGAGTACTGAGAGCTGAAACCGTGAGCAAGTGCATCCCTCCTCCATCTACAGACTTGCCAACTGCCTAAGAGCATTGGACATGTTACTCCCCAAAGGTACATTAGTTCTACGTACAAATTACTTCCAAAAAAAGTAATTGAGTTACCAACTCACGATTCGATGCCATATATAGGATGCGATACAATACGAGTTCAGATCATTTTCAAGTGGAACCAATTCCATTTGCTTTCATTTGATACCCTTGCGTCTGAAAAATTTGAAATGGTTTTCAAATTTCAAACCAGTTTTTGTTACATCCATAACACACAGGATATACTTTTTTTTCTATTTGTGAGGCCCGGCACCAAACACAGCCAAACCCCCCACTGTCCAAATACTTATAAGTCCAAACGGGGATCCAATAATCCATTCGACTTCATGTAACA
>NW_017807353.1:0-894 GCF_001891065.2 Hippocampus comes | reverse complement strand
TCAGGTAAAATGGTTGCCCTTCTGGTCAGTAAATATGCAATAAAATGTTTCCGACTGCGATCAGTAATGTTGTGAATGTGGCAGACATGATAAGTCATCGATAGACTTCATCTCAGCCAGTCGCCACTTTGCTGAGAAGTAAATTCAGGGCATCCTCGTTGTTTGTTTTTGTTTGTTTGTTAGCATGTTAGCATGTCTTGATCCAATCGATGTCTGTTCTCCATCTCAGGCCAAGAATTTTAGAGTCAAGAGTGCTGAGTTCAACAGAAGAGAAGTGAACTGAACAGTTGTGCTGTGTACTATAGTGGAAAAGAGTAATATTCAGATTCAGAAAACTTTATTTATCCCCGTGGGGCAATTAGTGGTTCTGTCAAGACCTTTTTTGTTTGTTTTCTTCTAGATTTCAGATTTTTTTCCGAAAAGATGAACTGAAGATTAGCACGGTCGATCAACTGTATTACATGGGTACCGACCATTTTAAAACTGAGAGCTACATCTTGGGTATTGATTAATGTGACGGGCTACCAGTTAGATCCACACTTCTGAAATAACGTATCTGATCAAAACTTTCGAGGTTCAATTAGCTCCTCATCCCTGTTTTCCTGTTAGCTTGTCTCCATGAACGCTATGATTTAGTCATGCTGAACTTTTAAAACTGTAATACTTCATCCATCCATCCATTTTCGATTATCTTCACAAGGGTCGCAGGGGGTGCTGGAGTCTATCCCAGCTGTCTTCGGGCAGTAGGCGGGGGACACCCTGAACTGGTTGCCAGCCAATCGCAGGACAGACATAGACAAAAAACTATTCGCGCTCACACTCACACCTAGGGACAATATGGAGGGTTCCGCGCGGAGGGAAACGGAGTACCCGGAGAAAACCCGCACAGGTACG
>NW_017807352.1:0-710 GCF_001891065.2 Hippocampus comes | reverse complement strand
TTAAAAAGTTGTTTTCTAGACTTGGAACGGATTTTTAAAAAATACATTGATTATAATGGGAAGCATGGTTTTGGTTTTCGAACAAATCGATTTTTCGAACAGCCTTCTATCTATCTCTCTATCTATATATCTCTATGAGAATATTCGCTAAAGTTTTGGTGGGGGCTCAACACGAAGGAGAATGAGGAGGAGGTGGTTATCCTTCCTCCCAGCAGCTGCTCTTTGGCCCTTTCCTCTTTCAAGTCACTCAACCGGAATGAATGGGAGCCGAGTGATGTTTGCTCGTCCGCGTTTTGAGCAATCACACGCTGAGCCGCGGCTGGCGAGGAGAAGGAGAGGAGAGGAGAGGCCGCCACCTTGCCAAGGCGACAAGGATGCGTTGCGACAATTTGCCGCAATGAGGAAGGAGGAAGCAACAAAATACTGCTTTCCATTACGGGATGATGATGATGATGATGATGATGAAAAGGTGAGTGTTGTTTTTCATATTGTTCGCCAAAGTCATGTTAACTTTCTGTTCACACGTCAAAAAAACAAAACAAAAAACAAATGTGCTGCCAAAAGTATCAAAAAAAGTTTCCAAAAATCTTCCTGTCTGACTCAGGAAGCTAACGAGACAGAAGGCGCTGGAATATTTCGCTCCAATTTCGAGCCATTGATCATGTCAGTAGATGTAAATGGGGCGGCCCGCTGAACCGTGGTTCGAGATC
>NW_017807351.1:0-702 GCF_001891065.2 Hippocampus comes | reverse complement strand
GCTATGGCTGCGAGCCACAAACATCGCCGTCGGTTAGCATTCTGAGAGCGCTTCACACAAACGCAGACGTGCTGTAGTTTACCGTGTCCTTGTTAGTAGTTATTGCCAGACAAGAAGATAAGTACACAACACCCTGGATTGCTCCCTAGTTTTGTTTGTACCTTTATAGTTTACTGTATAATCTGCGCTAATTTTGTTTTGTACGTCTGCCTTTTCCTGCATGATATTACTGAGCGATAAGCAATTGTTTTACACCCCAATTTTGAATTAGACAACAGCTAGGAGTCGACCAAATAGAATGCAGTTGGTTTTTTTGTTTTTTTTGTGTAACGCAGGTGAAAAAAGGATGGACAAACATTGTGGCTCCTGAACACGCCCAGATGTGCAATTATCCTCCCTCGAGCACAAACAAGGTAAGTGTGGATAAACTTGAATTGAGTTTCAAGCTTTCGATGTTTTTAAGGGATGAAAAAAGTACTTTGATGAAATGGGACAATCAGCCCCAATGGACAAGCCCTTCACCCCAATTAGTCTGTTAAATCAAGGTTCCTCTGGACTTTTTTATAACTAGTCGACATCCTTGTCTTAACAGTGTTCAACCAATCGAAGCACATGAGCAGAAGTTCCTCATTGAAATAAAAATGAAACAACCCAGTTTTGGAAGGGTATAAAGTTCAGAGGGAACAAACAAAATAGGGATGT
>NW_017807350.1:0-1509 GCF_001891065.2 Hippocampus comes | reverse complement strand
AGCTCACACAGGAACTCCTGCGCGTCCTGCTGGTCGTAGCCGCGGAAAGCCGGGATGAGGTTCCACACTGAATGCAGCATGGCGAAGGGAGACACCAAAGACCAGCGCCCCGACCACATGACCCTGAAAAGAGTATGCAATTCATGGCACAGAGACATCTGCTGGCGGGTGGAGCAACGAGTCTCCTTGGGCTGGACCAACTCGGCAGTCTGCGGGGTGGGCGGGGGGCTTTCCTTTTTGCCCACCGTCAGATTTCCCACGCGTCCCAGGGGACATGAGGTCAGAGGCATGTTCGCGCTGCTGACCACGCTTCCGGCTACCGCCTTCACCTCCTGCGCGTGGTTGGTCTTGGCCAGCAGCTCCTCGGTCTCGCACAGGTCCAAGGTGAGAAAACACTCCCTGAATTTCTGCAGGTGACTCAGCACTTGCAAGATGGAGTTCATGTAGCATGTGTTCCCCAGGTTACGCAGACCGGTGACCCCCGGAGCGAGGCGTCGGCGGGTCGCCGAATGGGCTGAGTAGTAGCGCCTCAGTTTTGCAGCTCTGCCGTTCGTGGGGGGCTTTCGTGACAAGGCAAGGAGGGAAGGCCTCTTGGGCGGAGCAGGAGGAGGAGGTAGGCGTACCGGAGGGTCTCGGAACTTACAGGGAATGAGGGTGATGGTTGAACGTGGCGCTTGAGTGAGAAGCCGAGCGCTCTTTCTGGGCGGGACGCTGCCCAGCTCTTCCAACAGTCTCCTTTTCACCTCTTTCTTTTGTCTTCTCGCCTCCTCCAGCTTCTCTTGGCGCTCCGCCTGCAGCTCTTTATGTCTGCTCGTCCACCTCTGAAGCATCTTGGCCAGGAGGGTTTTTCTCCTGTGACGCAACGCCAGCTGCATGGGAGGCTGCGGCCCGTTCTCCCCGCCCCGGTGGGTGTACGCCCGCCAAACCGAGGAGCGCAGCGAGCGCGTACCGGGGTTGCGAACGGTGGAGAGGGCCCCTCGGAGGAGCTTGAGGTCTCCCTCTGCGTTGTCATTGAGGACATAGTCTCCGCAAGCAAAGCAGAAGACGTCCAGCTCCCGCACCTCCATGGCCAGCGGGTGGTGGGACTCCTGAAAGTGTTTGAGCGAGTGCTCCTCCATGAAGCGTCCGCAGGCCACGTGGGAGCACTTGAGGCAAGCCCACACCGAATCGGTGGTGCTGCAGTCCACGCAGTGCCATTTCTGCGGATTGAGGATGGAGTGGTCGTGGCCCAGGCGAAGGCGCACCACGTGCTTACAGCGATCCATCTCTCCACATGCACATGGGGGGGCCCTCAGTGGTAGGACGCACGTCCTCTCGCCGAGCAGCAAGACATTCTGCAGGTTGCAATGACACCGTTTCATTAGATCGGCGGATCACATATTTTATTTTACAACTAGCACCACCTCAAAAAATAAGACACGCTTCAAGTACGACACAAAAACATATTTTGGGGGGGGGGGGCCTCAAAAAGTCATTTGAATTGGAGCAACTTTAAAATATCAATTATTC
>NW_017807349.1:0-306 GCF_001891065.2 Hippocampus comes | reverse complement strand
GCATGCCTCAGTTTCAGGCTGTTTCTCATCATTTCATGCGTGTGTATGTGTGCGCGCGCGTGCTGGTCAGGCTCGATCCCGGGAGGTTAGTTGATCATGTGCGCATGTGTGTGGGTGTGCGCGCGCGTGTGCGCGCGTGTGCCGGTAAGGGTAGATCCCGGGAGGTTAGTTGATCGATAGGTAGATCTTCGGTCCAAAAAGTTTGGGCACCCCTGCTCTCGGCACTTAATACTGTTGAGTTCTGCGAACCGGCAATATGGGGACATTAGAACCATGGGCATCATTAGGCCTATTTTAGGGAGGCTT
>NW_017807348.1:0-796 GCF_001891065.2 Hippocampus comes | reverse complement strand
CCGGGAGGATGCTGTGATCATTTCGTGAGGTGTCTTTGGTGGTTGTTGATTTCCTCTGGTTTGCGTCCGGTTTATGGGGCCAATATCAGCCAATCTTCCCTCGAGAGGCCATCTTGTCAACCTGGTATGTTTGAACATGTCTTATGCTATTATTGCTCTCCATACACATGACATGAGCAGTTATATTTGGTGCATTCATTTAGCCGAGTTCCCTCCTAAATCTGGCGGATTAACCCTTTCATGCACAAATCATGATAACCTGGAACCTGATAACATGATAAGATGTCCACTGTAGTAACCGCAGTCCCTTAACGGGTTCAAATGTATTTGCTCATTATTTCACAACAGCGGCACCTAAAAACCGTAAATGCAGGAATATCTCAGATAAATGATTTCCGAGTGCAATAATAAATTTGATCTTAATTATTGGCATTTTTAATGTGAGCATTTCATCGCACTCTGACACGTGATCGCTCCACAATGTTGCATGTGGAACAAGCAGACGACTTATTCGGTGTGGTTTCTTGCCATTTTGCTTGCATTTCTTCACAATAGTCCTGCTTATTTTATTTTAAAATTGACTTGACATGTTTTGTTTACACAGTGATATTTTTCCCTAAAATGCATTTGTACGAATAAAAATCATATTAACACCTCTTGACAGTGTTGATGGAACCTAAACTTCTTTGTGATGATTATTTAAAAAAAAAAAAAAATCAGGCTTTTACTGCCTCCCGGGAAGCGTCACTCCAATCCCTTGTCCAAGGGGGACCTATGGGCCTGCTGCAGACAGTGT
>NW_017807347.1:0-1117 GCF_001891065.2 Hippocampus comes | reverse complement strand
CCTCCGACTTGACCGTGAGCTGTGTCAGAAATGTTGCAGGACTGACGTTTGCGTCGTGTGTATGGCAGGGATGGCACGACATCTGGGTTGGGACAGGCGAGAGCCCCAGTTAATCCCCTTCAACATTTTATTTGATATTCTAAAATATATTTCGAAAATATTTTCTCTGTATCGGTCAGCCTCCCCCCCACACTTTCCACCTTTAGATCCGGGAGAGAAAAAAAATTCTGGCGTATGGGCTCAGCGTCACGTTGGATGTTGTGGCAGAGCGAGGATGCGGCTTTAAAAATACGCCAAGCGGAAGGACAATTGATTGGCAGAGAGTCGATTTGAACGATATGCCTGCTCGGACCGTGTCTAAATAGTGGCGAAAGGTAGTCTCGTGCAAGTTCCGTCAGACACATTTCATTCATAAATATGACAAGAGCAGGGCCGAAACTCTCTGAGTCATTCGAGAAATCAATTCATTGAACGCGTTCTCATCATTATAATAGTTTGTAAATCATCCCACCGGTGTCGGAGGGGCACACGAACGATCGGCGGTGGGAAGTGATGCATGAAGTCCGCGGACATATTTAAGTCGCACGCAGTTCGTTGTCTTTTCATGAGGGTAGCCGCTTACGTTGTCTGTTGCAACAGTGGCAAAGAGCAGTGGCAATGGCACAGAAAGACGTCCATGCAAGATGTGAGGGCGGCACGGTTGGAATCGTTCATGAGAATTAGTTTTGGTTTTGTTTTGATGCTAGTTTAATTTCTTCATTTTTAGAGCAGGTTTTTTTGTTTGATTTCATTTTTTTCAAAATGCTTCATTTAAGTTTAGTTTTTATTAGTTTTAGTATTAGTTTTATTTATTCATTCATTATATGGCGTTTTTGTCGAGTACACTACAATTCACAAACAACTGTTTGGCTTTCTTTAATACCGAAATAAATATATTTAAAATGAGCCCTGAAAACCGGGGTATGATATGGCTTTCATTAATTGTATTGATTTAAGATAAGAAGATAAGATAAGAAAACCTTTATTAGTCTCAAAATGGAGAAATTCCCCCCAAAATTATTTTTTCATTTTAATTTTATTAAATAAAAATAGCTTGTCAATTTAAGTTTTTGTTCTT
>NW_017807346.1:0-481 GCF_001891065.2 Hippocampus comes | reverse complement strand
GACCTGTGTTGTCCTCATCAAGTTGGCCCGTGAATGGCTTCACGTGGCACATGTCGCTTCACGAGTGCAACTTTGTGCTTTTCAAGGTGCCGGTACAAGACACAGCGGCCGGCGCGACACCGTGACAATGTTTCATGGACGCGATCAAGAATATATGCGGATGAGCAGCTATCCATGCTAATCGTCAGCCCACAACGGCGGTTTCTATTATTTGTTCACCTTAAGTTATTAGTGCCTTTCTTAAAGAAAAGTTGTTTGTTTTCAACACACAAAATGCAATTCTCTTCGTTTTTTTTGTTTAGTTTGACGGTAAACTATGAGTGGCATTAAACAGCTTGAATTGTCTTGATGCTCAGTATTTATGGGATGTTTTGCGTGCAGAAGACACGCTTGGCTGTGTTGCTCATTGTTCAAACGACCCCCGATCGGAAGCAGATATTCTAAAGCAGATGGGCGACAGTGAATTTCTCGGCTGTTTTTG
>NW_017807345.1:0-717 GCF_001891065.2 Hippocampus comes | reverse complement strand
GGTAACCTATCACATGACCGAGAAGCGCACCTTGATGTCACGACGTCATGAGTGACATACTGTCGACGGATGTAACAGAGAATCCAGTAATTTTTCAAAACAAAAAATCTGTCAGATTCCGAAATGAATAAAACGGAAGTCATGTACATTATTTATTCTTTCTATGCGGCCCGATACCAAATGACCCACGGACAGGTACCGGGCCACGGCCCGGGGGTTGAGGACCACTGCTGTACAGGATCAGCCGTGTTGAAATTGGATGGATGAATGGAAAGTGCCGATCCGTCTGGAGCATTCTCCCTTTCTGCCATCGCGATAGTTGGGAAAAAAAAAGCACCCTTGGTGTTTGATAAATCAGCACGTATTGTCCAACCTGCCCAGCTTGTGCATGTATCTGATTATGTCCTTGCCATCGAAGTGAGATGTAAATTTATTTGGATGCAATGTTGACGGATAAATGCTATTTTTATCGCTGATCTCCATTGATAGTCCTTGGTGTTGTGCCCGACTACACTGTCAATGTAGTTATGTAAACAAATGCACTTAGCAATAGTCACATGATGTCTGAAGCTTCATTCACCATGGCAGCACAGAACAACCCTGGAGTAAACAAGGTTGTGTTTGTTTTAATGTGCTGCATCAAGTATTGTGTATTTGTGTTTATTTTGAACGGATATCTGTCATGGAAAACCGTTTTGCCAATTTTGTAGTTTTAAA
>NW_017807344.1:0-779 GCF_001891065.2 Hippocampus comes | reverse complement strand
CGTTCCCTTCTCAACCAAGTGCGAATGAATCGTTCAGTTTCACTTACCACCTTCGGTTTTGTTTTGTCTGGTTTGACAGCAGATCGTGTCAGTTATTGACGTCAAAGCTTCGTGATTTACGACATCTTCCTTTCCTATCTCCTTCAAAATAAAAGCATAGGGCATGTTATCGAAATCGCAAATCTGCAAGACCAAAAGTTACAGCAAGGTCACTTACATAGAGGGAAATGGGGGAAAAAAAAACATTTGTGTGTCTGTGTTCCTGTTATTCGTATATATTTTTGTGTTAGTGTACACTGCACCCGAAGCCTCTTATCAATTTCACGAAAAGTATTTCAAAGATAGACTAAAATAAAAAAGCAGGTCACCTTGAACTTAGGAAGGCGCACGATCCGCATCACCGGAACTTGTTAGCGGTCAGCAGTCTGCAACTGCAGCTTGCGATCAGAGCTGGTGTCGGCGTACCTAATAATGTGTCCCGTGAGCGTGAAAACAAAGTTTTCATACAACCCAATTTAAGAAACCCTTGCAATTACTTGACTGTTGGTCCCTCATTAGGCGTCCTGTTTTTCAACACCACCTCCGGGTGGAAAATCCACTAATGAGGACACCGCGTTGAGCGGGCCCGCCCATCCTCTTCTCCGTCCTTAATTAAGCAGCGTGACTCTCCTCCTCGAGCCAACAGCATCCAGAGATGGGGTCGAAGAAAAACAAAAAACAAAAAAAAAAAACCATTCACACCCGGGCGAAGTAAAGACAATGCACATATTCATCATGTT
>NW_017807343.1:0-214 GCF_001891065.2 Hippocampus comes | reverse complement strand
ATACAGTAATGGATGGATGGATGTTTAAACACAGTGTCAATGTTCAACCTGTACCAAATATTACAGCGGTGAATAATAATATTAAACATACTTTTTTGATATAAAAGTATTTTTATGAACAGAGATAAAAAAATTTTTAGTTTGTACTTCGGAGTAAAAATTTGAGAACCCTAGTCTTGAACAATAATTGATTGACAACCGAAAACGCGCATTT
>NW_017807342.1:0-335 GCF_001891065.2 Hippocampus comes | reverse complement strand
CAAAGGCAGTTTAGCAGCATGCTAGCTTAACAACGGAAGATAAAAAGTTCTGCACTTTAACACGACTTCTTCCGGAGAGGAAAATTAAAGCCTTAGTCGAATACCAAACAACAAAGATTAAGTGTTGTTCTTTTGAAAAGACGTTTCTACTAAGTGCTTCTATATCACCTACACTCCCTAGCGGTAGCGCAAAGCTAATCAGGATTTACCGGTCTAAACTGACAGGTGCGGGAAACATGGCTAAAGAGAGTTGGGGAAAAATCAATACATCCGGCTTGACAAATAACCTCAAAGTTTCTCTTTTTTTTTTTTTTAATAATTTACCGATGGATGTT
>NW_017807341.1:0-460 GCF_001891065.2 Hippocampus comes | reverse complement strand
ATTGTTCCTTCCTCAAATATTGCTTCACCAAACAATGCGGAAAAATTGACCAAGGCTTGCAAGTCGCAAAGCTCATAAATGCGTTTGTGGGTCTTTACCTGACACTTGATGCCCGCCAAGCTGCAGGCGCAGGTCTCGGGCTCACAAAAGCCTCGGCAGTCACATCCACACGCTTCCCTGGACAAACGCAGAGAATGAAGCTGCTTCTTCTCCTCCTTGTCGATGCGCTTCACCCCAGATGCCAGGAGGAGAGCCTGCCGCTGCCTGGATGAATATGGCTGCACGGAGCCTCTATCGTCCAGCTCCGCCTCACCGATGTGGACGTCACCGTCATCAGCGGAAACTTGGGGGTCTCTTGTGAGTGGACCCGCTTCGCCCTGGCCAACAGCCTCATTGCCGATCTGCTATAAGCAAAGAAGATGAATTAAGATGAACTACAGGGTACAAGGTGAGCTCAATC
>NW_017807340.1:0-1499 GCF_001891065.2 Hippocampus comes | reverse complement strand
TCCCAACCAGGGCGACATGGCACCCAAGTGTCATGTCGCGGGATATTTAAAAAAAAAAATAAAAAAAATTGGTCTTGATCATAATCACAAAGGATTCAATTTGACGTATTTGTCCAAAGATTATTATTATTTGCAAATGTACAGTATCTTTGCTCATCGATGCCAACCATCGTCATCTTCAGTTTCGATGCCATTGATGTAAGGGCAGAACAATCAAAGAAGGTACAATAAACTGTGTTGCCATTCACACAACAGAGTTAGGCATGGCTTCCTGCAAGTATGTTAGATTTTTGTTCTATTAAGCAGGCCCGGATTTCATCTGAGTACCGTATTTTCCACACTATAAGCCGCTTCGGAGTATAAGGCACACGTTCATAGAATGGCCTATTTTAAAACTATTTTCTTTTGGAGGACTATGAGGCACATGGAATAGAAGTTACACTAGTGGCTGAGGTTGCATTATGCATCCACTAGATGGACCTACACTAAAGAGAATATAATATATCTTTATTTATATAGAGCTTGTACAACCGCTGCAGTTGTAACAAAGCGCTTTGCAGAACATTTAAAATACTACGTCCGAGAAATCTGAATATTGATCCAGATATAAGGCGCATCGGATTCTAAGGCGCACTGTTGGCTTTTGAGAAGATTGAATGCCTTTAGTGCGCCTTACTGTGCGGAAAATACGGTAATTAAATTTGTACGTTAATGGCGGTTAAATCATTTTTTGTTTTGTTTTTTCAGTATTTATACTTTTTGATTGGTGGTGCGCCGTGAGATTTAGCTTGGGGGAAAATTGGCTGCCTTGGCTCAGTAAAGGTTAGGAAATACTGGAGAGGGAATGGGAATTTTCACACTATGTGAAAAATGTACTCTGATCATTCTCATCGAATCACTGCATGCACAATAATGACTATGTGGAGAACCAATTGAACATATACACTACCTGCAAAAAAAAGTGTGCAAAGTCGGGCTTCTCTCAATTTTTGCATGTCTGTGCCTTCAATCATTCAGTACTTTCTGCAATACCTGCTGTTCGCTAACAAGGAGTTGAATGACAACAGTCACGACAGGTGTTTGATCCATGAAATGACCAATACATGTCCTGGTATTGCCATTTATATGCCTCTCTGTGACTCTTTCAGTCTCTCTGTTTACCACTTTGCTCTGTCGATCACTTGTTAGGCGCTGTCTTGGTCTCGTGAGGTCAAAATATGAAGAGCATGGTCAAGAGATACCAAGTCTAATTCAGTCACAATACGTATTGGTCAATTCATGGATCATGTAAAGATTGTGAATTTTGCTGTTCAGATCCTTCTTTGAGAACAGAATGTAGTTTCAATACAATGCACATTCCCATCGATGTAATTAGAGCTAAAGGTAAACTTGTGTAGTATTTGTTGTGGTTTTTAGAAATATTTAATAGTTTTTTAATATGAAGGTAGTCTAAAAGTTGAGGGGTTTTTTTTTTTGTTTGTTTTTTTGGGTTTTTTTTT
>NW_017807339.1:0-261 GCF_001891065.2 Hippocampus comes | reverse complement strand
CTTTTTGTCATAGTCTTTCAAAGACAAATATTTTTATCTTTATTGTTATTTGTTTTTTATATATTTCAAATTCAATTTCAAATGGGGAATGCCCATTATTTAACCATTTCATGTACAGCACACAAAATAATTACTTGCACAATTGCTTGTTTCTCATCCATAGATAGCTCTCTAGTTCACACCTCTAAATCATCTGAATATAGTCTTCACTGTAAAAACCAAGTTTGGAAATTCCTGCTGTAGCCGTATGCGTTATCTGTC
>NW_017807338.1:0-226 GCF_001891065.2 Hippocampus comes | reverse complement strand
AGTTTCGCTCATCTTAGGGGCCGTTATGGCTTTTGTTCATCAGGGCATGCGCGTGTAAGTGCATGTACGGATCGATCGCGGGAGATTAGTTCATCGAAAAGTAGATCTTTGGTCAAAAAAGGTTGGGCACCCCTGGTTTAACATATTTTACTTTGATACTGAAGTCATGATCCATCCAGGCTTCTCCTCTTAGACATGGAATAAGAATCGCCCCCCCCCCCACCCC
>NW_017807337.1:0-234 GCF_001891065.2 Hippocampus comes | reverse complement strand
CTCTCATGCAGTTTAAATGAGTTCAATAAATCTCTCGACAATAGCACACTGAACGCAAGTCTTGGAGCCATCCAGATGTGTTTTCCGCCGCGCCCAAATCAGATTCTTTTTTTTTTTTTGCTTAATTTTCATCATCCTCAACGGCAGTAATTTTTTTTTGAGCCCACCACTATATACATTGCAATAGAACGGGATCCCTGACGTGAAAGGAGAGTTGTGTGTGCACCCTCTTGC
>NW_017807336.1:0-434 GCF_001891065.2 Hippocampus comes | reverse complement strand
CAATGTATGTCAAGTTAGATGGGTGCAAAATAGCGACTGTATAATTCAAGTTCCGTCTTACCTACTGACACACCTATTGCACAGCACATTTCTCAACTATAGCATACACATTGCAGTTGACATTTATTCGCTGAGTATTTGTACAGTCCGTAGCTCACTGCTAATCCGTGCACGTGAGGGAGTGTCAAAACGCAACTTCTACACAGTTGCCAAACAGGAAGGATTTCTCCAACCTCTCCCATATGACGTGGGGGGGAAAAAAGTAAAAAATTAATCCCACTTCCCCAAATTACGATTAATGACTGAAATGACCATTTGTTTGTTGCTACAGTGAAGACTAGTCGTTACATGAATGCGAAGTTCCTTCGCGTATAAACATGACTATAGATCACTAATATGTATGATAAAATAAAATTCGATGCAGGTGGAGAAAA
>NW_017807335.1:0-748 GCF_001891065.2 Hippocampus comes | reverse complement strand
GGAATGCACGATAAATGAGCCAGAGTAGAGGAAAGTTGATTCAGAGTGGAAAAACTCATACGTGCATTTTTGGGCACTGGCAAGGCAGGCAAAAATAATAAAAACCCCCCCCCAAAAAACCCAAAAGAAAAATCAGACCTTTCCATTGAATTCTCGACAACAATTTTAGGGGGTTGATTTCCCTTTTAAGACAGCGGATGTTCAATCCCACAAAGATAGCCTGGACTAAATCATTCAGTGAAGTGCGGTGAAACAGGCGAAATCATTATTTTCCTTTGAATTCATCTTTTCTTTCAGATTTTATTTTTTTTTTTTTCATGATCTGTCAACAATCCACTTCCTCTCGTACTTGGTCATTTGAGGACCTCGTCTGTAATTATTTCACAATGGGGGCAGTCGGTTTTCCGCAGAGGTCAGGAGTTACTTATGATGGATGGCAATTGGCTCCCAAAAGAAAAGCCTGACAGTGTACAGAGCATTCTTAAGTGAACGCAAGTGTGGCATCTTGAAGCTCTGGATATAACCCGCGCTTCCTCAATGTAATCTTAAACAAATGTTTCCTTCAAATAGGGGAAAAGGAATTCTTTGAGTCATTCTGGGGGTGTCTGAGTAGATCTCCGGAATCTAAGATTGTCTTTTCAATGGTGCCTTTTATTTCATTTTTTTTTCTCCAGTCAGTGCACTTCATCTTAAGCCAGGAGTTGGATATGATGTGACCCACAGGCAACATACGGCCCATTCGCAGTCT
>NW_017807334.1:0-207 GCF_001891065.2 Hippocampus comes | reverse complement strand
GCGCAGCTCGCAGGTCTGTCTCTGTCCGGCCCGAGTGGGCCGAGGCCTGGTACCGGTCCGCGGACCGGTGGTTGGGGACCACTATGTTTTCACTCCAAATCTTGAATCTCAAAGCCAATTCAACGAGGAAACTGCTTCCATATGAGACAAGTGTGAAGATAGTGAGCATGGTAGTGGTGGAAACTCACAGGTCGCTGAGACTTTTTC
>NW_017807333.1:0-644 GCF_001891065.2 Hippocampus comes | reverse complement strand
CTTGATGGGAAGTTCAATAGTCAAAGACTTGAACTCGCAACTGTAAAACCCCGTCTGTGATTAATTTCACGGGTCAACCGCAAATGTTCAACGCCAATTTCCAAATTGCTTTTGCCTCTCTTTTTTTCCTCGCGTCACATTTTTGGGAGATACAGTATTTGCATTTTTTGCTTTTAAGTCGGACCGATAAAAGCGATACGGATTTCGCCGTGCGTTTTGAAAACACACAACTTGTCGCCAAAGATATTTTGCTATCAGGGTTTGTGCACGTAATCCAATTTGGATGACTTGAACACATGCAATAACATGCAAATAATTTGCGTTGACTGAATTGATAATAATCAGGAGCCGATCGATGCAATTTGTGGAAAACTTGAATGGAGTTGTGCAATGAAGTTCATGATCATCCTCAATTTACAAAGGAAATACTGCGTATTAGGGCGATGGAACAAGTCATCAAGTGGGTGAACTGTAGCTAATGAGCTGGTCGCGGCGGTTCGTCTTCTCGAAGCGCCTAATCTCTGATTCACTAATGCAAAAACGTCACTGACTGAGCTTGCAACACATTTACCACTTCACACCCTTTAATCCCCGGGGGAAAACATTTTAGATTGACGTCTCCGAGGCCGCGTTGTCTGGCAAAA
>NW_017807332.1:0-371 GCF_001891065.2 Hippocampus comes | reverse complement strand
AAGGAAGCGATGATGTCCTTGACGTGGAACAGCAAGACAGAAGCCCAGCCTGTATCCGCCCCGCCCTTGCGTGCCGGGTATCGCAGGTGTGGCATGTACGGGGCGGGGATAGAGTTATCGTACGCCAAAGCCCGTACCCATCGGACCAACGGGTACATGTCCGTGACCTTGTCGGCCAGGTGTGCCGGTAGGTAGGACGCTATCTCGGTCAGGCCGTCCCGAATCTCCGCCTGAACCTCGGCCAACCACTTCGCGTCCGCCTTACTAAAACGGGATGTCCTCGTCCGGTATTCCTCCGAGGAATCCGACTGTCGGTGGCGAGGTGGGGTATAGTCGGGCGGGTGACTTATCTCCATCCGATTCGGGTTGTT
>NW_017807331.1:0-823 GCF_001891065.2 Hippocampus comes | reverse complement strand
CGTGTCCCGCAGGCTACAGCACGGAGCACTCTCGCTCCTCCAGCCTGTCGGACTTGACGCACCGCAGGAACACCTCCACCGGCAGCAGCGCCTCGGGGGGGCTGGGGAGCTTCGCCGCCGACACCCCGGCGGATGGAGAAAGAGAAGCGGGGCGGTCGGAGAGACCGCCCCGGCCTCCCAGGCCACTTCTGCCCACCAACAGGCCCCCAAGGTACACGCCTGCCCTCCATTTTTTGACCTCAAAAGAGACAAACAAAATTGCTTCAGAAAACAAAAATCTGGAGTGTAAATTTAGAAGAACTTTTGAGCACGGATTTAGTTTAAAAATGCTGCATGAATTTTGACAAAAACTGGTCAGCAAATTTTAATTGTAATAAAATTCTAAGCACCGATTTACATTACCAAAAGCTAATTAATTACATATCGAGAATAACTTTTTTTTTTCACCATAAGAAAAAATTGTTAAAGCAGTTATCCAGGTGTCACCAAAATCTTGGGAGTGGGAATCTCAAAGAAAAAAAAAAAAGTTTGAGGTCGAAGAACGTGTCCCAGCCTCCGTTTGGAGCTGTAAAGTCACGTTTTGCGTGCGGCTTGCAGGAGGAAGCAGGACTCTGTGGAGAGTCAGCCATCCTGGGTCAACGACACTCGCATGGATGCCGACGACATCGTAGAGAAGATCGTCCAGAGCCAAAACTTTGAGGGCGTCAGCAACACTGAAGGTGTTCACAAATGCTATTCTCATTTCAAAAACATCAATCGATGAAAACTCGGTCTTGGTTGTACGAGGCATAATCCAACTCAGGCCAGGTCACTGCTTGATGAG
>NW_017807330.1:0-397 GCF_001891065.2 Hippocampus comes | reverse complement strand
TCAGGGGTTCAACGAAGCCTCTGCCATGGAGGTTATGACAGACACGACTCAACATGTCAATTAGTTAAGACACGCCCGCTGCAGATGATCACATTACATCGCTTGTCCAATCAGTGCTGTAGGAAATTTAGTTCGCTCAGTTGCCAACGTGTGACTGACGTGGTAGTACATTGTGATTTTTTTTTTTGAATTTTTTTAATACATACTAACTATGTCTAGCAAAGAAAAAAAAAAAAGAAAGTGGTCGGACGAATATGTACAACATGGATTCACCTGCATCACGGAACATGATGGGACTCAGCGTCCTATCTGCGTGATTTGTTACGCCAAATTGAGCTAGTCTTTCACAACTCTAGTCTTGTACTGGCAAAACTGAAGGAACACTTCTTGAATCATA
>NW_017807329.1:0-338 GCF_001891065.2 Hippocampus comes | reverse complement strand
GCAACATCTCCAGTCAGCTTCATCTCCTCCGGGGCAGGGATGCTAACGTTAGCCGCCATGTCGTCAGCCTTGTTACTCTCACGGTCGCGATATTGGACCCGCACCCAATAAACTTACAGCTGTGACGACACTTATCGAAAACAGCAGTGGATAGGATCACTTCTGACACCATGTTTGTTTTATAACGACACAAGACATGATGGCATTTGACTGATGCTTTAGTAGCATGAATGGCAACTGGCAATAACAGTAGCTAGCGGCACCTTGGCACTTGGGTAATACCATCTTAACTAGAACGGGGGTATAGTCCCCAAACACACACGGTCGAAGATGCAATC
>NW_017807328.1:0-717 GCF_001891065.2 Hippocampus comes | reverse complement strand
TGAGGCAAAAATGAAAAAGTTGGCGAAAGAGGAGTTTCGAACGATAAGAGGAGAGAAAGTGACAAAAGTATTTTCAAAGAAAGTGCACATCACTTTTTGTTCCACCTTGTGAGTAGAAATAATGCCCAGTGGGGGTTTTTAAACACGCAATTTGCATTTTGTAGAGCGACAGGCCTACTTTACCTCCTCATCACTTTTTGCCTTAATTTAACCGAAGAGCGTGTCAGCTCTCAATATTAATTAGGACCTTGCATTAAATCAAGCATCCAGCCGCGCGTCTGCGTATGCACAGCTGATAAAAGCCACATCCTCTTCCCTCCGCCACTATGGCGGAGATGATTAAAAATTACGCCTTTTAATTAAAAACGTAATCTACATTGATGCAGCTGATTAGCGATGAAGAATACAGGTGAAACAACAATTATCCAGTCTATATCTTAATGAAGCATCCAGACTAAAACAATGTCCATGTGCTAAGTGGTCAAATTTTGAAGCATGACAAAAAGTGTGGAGTCTTTGGAGGTTTTGCAGGAGGCTGGTAAATACAGTACCGCCAAATGTTGTATTTTTTTTAAAAAAAGAATATTTCATTCCTGTTGACTTGTATTTCCAGATTAATATTTGTATTTAGGGTGGCCCAGTAGTCGAGTGGTTAGCGCGTCGACCTCACAGGAGTTTGCAAGTTCTCCTCGTGCCTGCGTGGGTTTTCTCCGGGTA
>NW_017807327.1:0-276 GCF_001891065.2 Hippocampus comes | reverse complement strand
AAAATGGAATGTCAAAGTTGAAGGCACCGCCCTCATTGACTCACACACCAGTCGCCATTTCGTCATTCTCCGTCCATCCAACGCCAGTCTCGCGCAGTTTTCATTTTGTATCTTAACTCATTCAGTACCAGCCAATTCGAGACCAAGTCTGAAAAGACGTTTAAAAACGTCTTTTGGAGTGAATGAGTTAAATATTTGGGTTAGTTTATGAGAATTATCAATCATTTTTAACTAGAATATTATGTTGTTACAATAAACAACTTTTTGAACCAGTTA
>NW_017807326.1:0-230 GCF_001891065.2 Hippocampus comes | reverse complement strand
ATCGAGTAACTGGAGTTACTTAGCTCAGTCAAATTTTAAATCTTAAGATGCCACGATATACTATTCTTGAATTTGCATGCAGGCTATGTGTCAAAAAAACCTCAAATTGACCTCCTTACTTGTGACTTTGCATGTTCCATATCATATCTTCCACTGTACATGGGAGGTTTATTAAAACCATAATCGTATGCTACGTTAACGTTGCAGTTTATCTACATCGCTGCGCACTA
>NW_017807325.1:0-1075 GCF_001891065.2 Hippocampus comes | reverse complement strand
AGGCCTAAGATTGAAATGCACGGCCCGCCACTGGTTTACAAACGGAAAACAGAGTGACTGTTCGGGAGAGCTCGTGAAAACTCGACAATACGGTATCTGACCGCCCCTAAATTTTTCTCAACGGATTTAGACGATTCACAAAAATGATCAATTTAAGAAATAAAACGGCGGATTTCCGCGGATCCGCGGAAAATTGCCATGTATGAGTCTTTCAAAGGGTGACAATAACATAAGTGTATGTTTAGAAATAAAACCACTGCTCTGCGTTTGATGAACACTTAGGCCTACAACATTACGAATTTTTAATGTTCGCCATTGCGGTGGTACATGGAGAGCTCCATACTGTTTTCAAGGTCGTACTTGTAAAAAGAAACACTGCTTTAGACCATTTGAATTGTAACACAACGAAGACCTGGGTTTAACGATCGGCTATTTAAAGAAGAGAAAATGATTCAACCAAAAGTGTAATTTATTTAAAAATAGAATATACAAAATTAGTAGGTTTAACCGCCACCCCCCCCCCCTTCCCCCCATCACATTGATCAGACTGAGAAATATAAAACTGCTTACATCTTAACAAACAACGTTGGAGCTAATCTTCTGCTCAGCGACTGACAGAGTACAACATTTTATGACTGTATGTTCGCTTTTCCATTTTTAAGAGATGACAAAGTGCACTGATCAAGTTGTGTATTTGCATAGCCACAACAAAGGGGACGAGTAAATTCATTCTCGGCATCAAAAGTTGTTTTGGTCTTTGAGGCGCGCAGGGCAACAAGTCCAAGTTGAGACTGTGCGTCCAGCGGGCGTACGCGAAATTACAGCCAACCGGAGGACGCATTTGGAATATTTTTCGCTACCTGAGCCAATCAGAGTTCAGCCTGCTGGTGACGTCAGACAGCATGTTTTGGTGACGTCAGACAGCACGTTTGGACTGCTTGCATATATTTTTAACCCGGACTAAACTTCTTGGACTTCTCTACCCTCAATAATACATTTAAAATCAATTGGATCAAACAATTTTTGGGTAATCCCTTATGGATTTGGAACTTTATACCTAACTATATGTTTTCTC
>NW_017807324.1:0-666 GCF_001891065.2 Hippocampus comes | reverse complement strand
ACAGCTTGCACTCCAGATAAGCAAAATTACACTGATTGGCTGTAGTAAGACTAGTGTAAGAATTTATTCCGACTACGTCTGGACAACTGAGACATTACGGTGAGAGGTGTGTGCAGGTCCCAATAAGTCAGTCCTATCGATATCTGCTAACAGAAAGATGGCATAATTGGAATGAAGAAGATTAGTGCTGACCTTTGTCTCAATTTTACACCCATGGGCATTCCGTTGGAAGTTGCTGGTGGGGCGGGGGGAGGGGGGGGGTTCAAAGCATGTCTTTGCAAACATACACCCAAAAAAACCAAAAATGAACAATAACTTGGTCATTGATTCACTGGATCATTCAGCCATTGATGCAGTGTAGCGTTAGTTAATCACCGAGTCACATAGTTAAATATGGAAGTCAGTTAGTTAATCAGTCATTGAGTTAGTTATTCATTGAGTTAGCCCCTGTTGCATCACTGGGAGCCAATTATTGAGGTTGCCATCAAGGCACTGGTTTCATAATTCAATGAGTCAATCGCCAATCAGCCAGCTAGCTCCTCAGTCATTTATTCAGTTATTAAGTTTATTATTAAATGAGAATGTTAGTCGGTCAGTCGCTAATTGACGCATTCATCGAGTCGGTCAGTCATTCAAGCACTTCTCACCAGTGCGTCTGTAATCCGT
>NW_017807323.1:0-287 GCF_001891065.2 Hippocampus comes | reverse complement strand
CGCGAAAGTCTTCAAAAATCACCAGGCGACACTTGGTGATCACACAACGATGATCATTCGATCGAGGTGCTTTTCTGATCATGGATTGGACGCCTGTTTTATTTGACAACAGCCCGATCGGTGGCTCCAGAGCTGTTGTCACAGTCACATTGGAAAAGTAAAATCAAACGATTGAGTGCGATGACGGCTAATGAGCCTTTTTCCATATACGTACACACACACACACACAGCAAACTAAATTGCTACAGGGGACCGAATTTCGGCACCAGACTTCACTTATTGGAAAA
>NW_017807322.1:0-403 GCF_001891065.2 Hippocampus comes | reverse complement strand
GGGAAGGAGGAAGTAACCACACCCAAACAGGAACCCGGGGGCAACGACGCTGGGACATATTCATTCCACCCTTCTTTCTAACGCATGTTTATCGCAATGTGTATTAAAAAAAGGTTAATGCAAAATTTGTCTAACAGTAGCGCATAAGTAACTGTTTTGAAGCAAGACTTTTTTTTAAAGAAGGAACGCTTCACGAATTTGCGTGTCATCCTTGCGCAGTGTTTTGAAGCAAGTTTTTTTTAATGAATTTCAATGAATTTATTCGAACAACTCATCGTAGAATTCTCAATAAACAGAAAACAAAATGAACATGTTATTATTACATACAGTGTTTTGAAGCAAGTGACTGCAACTATCACGTCAGACGTGACGTCAGCGATGGTAATGTAAGTGAACTCAGTTA
>NW_017807321.1:0-336 GCF_001891065.2 Hippocampus comes | reverse complement strand
TGAATAACACTCTATTCAAAGAAACTCAGTTTTATATATAGAGCACGTTTCATGCCGACCGACCTACTTAGTTTAATCCAGTTGAACAAGAATTAGTCATTTTGAGACCAGAAACGATCATGCTATAAGAGCTGTCCACCTGTAATACACTTATGAGACACACTAAATTAATTATATTATTTAGGGACCGATCCGCCATTATTTTTTCCTCTCACTAGGACTTTATGGAAAAGACTCTTTTTAATTCCATCGTGAGTGATTGCCCATAGCATAAAAACAAGTCTGTAAAGGCAGGTTTGGATGCGCTTTCAAGGAACCCTGTCAAACAACTTTGGG
>NW_017807320.1:0-948 GCF_001891065.2 Hippocampus comes | reverse complement strand
ACAGAAAAGCATTTCCCAACATACAGAAAACACATTCACACAGAGAAAGACAGACAAGTCACTTCAAATGGATCTTTCTTGCAAATGATACATTACCACAAACATTTATTCAAATAAGATTAGGAATGACAAAATTTTGCCATTAAAAAAACAACACATCTTGTACAATTTTATCGTAAATTAAAAATAAGTCATGTACAGTAATTGAATTATTTGTAATCAGTTGTCATTTTTATAGATGTTAATGATTTTATTATGATACTTCACAGGGAAGAAAAGAAAGATTAAAAGTAAATAATAAAATATGAAATAATAAGAAAACCATTACTGAAGGGACGTGGCATGCAATGAAAAATATTTCTACTTATACCTAAACTATATAAACTAGGAGTATCAAATGGTGTTAAACAAGGACTCCTTGTGTTGTAAAGATGTTCATATGCAGTCATCCTCAATGTCAGCTTCACAATTGAGATGCTGTGAACGATTTTCCTCCATTAATACCTGAAAAGTAACATTGAATCACATTAGGACAATACTTATAAGATCGTATGTAAGATACGGCAAGTCGGTTCGTACGTTGCCAGGTGACAACCGGACAGGTAAGCGTAGTTGCCCGTGTAGCGGACTTCACAACGCACGATGTTGTTGGTGTAGTCTTCCTCTGGCACCTGATAGGAAGGATTCACGCTGACCTGCAGACAAAAAAAGATATAGATGATAACGATGGCGAAGAGAATGCAGTAAATGCATCTTTGGTGACATTTCCACATGACACACCTTGAGAACATAATTCCCCGGTTTCACATCCGTGATGTCAATCCACTGGCAGTCGATGTCTGCATTGTAGGTGTCGTAACATCCTGGACTCAGACCCTGCATAATGGACAGTACCAGTATGAATGATCTGGACAACCAATCACTTATCATACAGTTATGTGCGTTTTA
>NW_017807319.1:0-200 GCF_001891065.2 Hippocampus comes | reverse complement strand
CAATTTCAATACATTGATTGATGTGTATATGTATGTATGTATGTATATATACGGTATATATACACACACACACGCACATTTCATGCTTCAAACTGCAGAGTGGAGTTTTTCTACTTCCTCTTTCCTTAAGTCACAATTCTGTAGATCAAAAAAAAAAGTCAACATAAACTGATTTTTGTGTGTGTGTGTGTGTGTGTGTG
>NW_017807318.1:0-243 GCF_001891065.2 Hippocampus comes | reverse complement strand
ACAATTGCGAGATTTTCAAGAGCGGCGAATGTTGCGTTCTCATCAGGATTCATCAGGGTTTGTTCAAGGTCACAAATGCTTATTTTTATTTTCTTATTTACATTATATTACACACATTAAGTGCAGCAGAAGAGTTTTGAGCTTTACTCCTCTTTTTTTTAAACATATGTTTTCCAGAATACCAACCAGCTTTAAGCACACGCTTTGGCACACTCTGCATTGACTGTCCATCTTATTTCCACA
>NW_017807317.1:0-1411 GCF_001891065.2 Hippocampus comes | reverse complement strand
CACTTTACCTCTCTGAGCTCCTCCTCCCCTACGCATCTGCCTCAAGTCTGCAGATCAGACACTTTTATATAAAATGCCCTATATCGTGACAAGATGTTTCCATAATCGCTTAGCCCTACCTCAAACTAACATATCGCCATTCATGTCTAAACCTTTGGCAACAAAACACCCCACAGATTTTGGTCAATATTTGAAACCTTTTCATCGGGCAATTTGGGCATTTTTACTTAGAAGTGTACTCATGTTTGTAAGCCAGCAGTTTAGACATTAATAGTTAACAGTGTTGTTATTTTGAGAGGACAGTAAATTTACACGGTTATACAAGCCGTACACTAACTACATTGTGAGATATTGTATAGAATTTTTTTTTTTTTGGTACCAAATGAAGTGGCGTGTGCTGCGTTTGTGTTTGTAGTAAATGAGAAAGACGTGAGGAAGCACAGAGGCTTGTCACAGTGGTCTTTATTAGCTCAGCTCCATTTGCGTCTTGATAACAATGTGACAAAAACATTCAAGTGGGAACATTCTCCATGGTTATGTGCATAAAGGTCATGTGACGCTCCCCCACTTTCAGTTTGCCTGCACTCCTTGAGCGCACCGCCGACCGCAATTAATCATTTTCCGTCTTTTGAGGCTTTTTGACAACACGGCTGCCCATAGGGTCATTTGAAGGCGACAAGAAGACAAGACGAAATGGCTTATGACTCATTTAACAACTATTTGGCCTTCAGCATCTGTCAAATGCGTGTAGTGTGTATTGTGTGCACGTACTGCATTGTGCTATTTTAATATGTGGTGGCTATTGTGCTCTTGTTGGGCTGCAGAAACAATGTGTAAAACATTATCGGGTTTGATTTAGCCCGCTACGAGTTGAAAAGTGCAAAAGTAAAACTGTAAAAATATCAAGGTAGTTGTGAGCAGGGTTGAGAGAGATGCTTTAAATATGTATTTCAATAGTTACCTGTTATATATGGATTTTGTAATATAATCCAAGTACCATAAAATTAAAGAATGTCATTGGAATACCTGTAATTACTTTTGGATTATTTTGGACCAAACTTTGTTTAAAAAAAAAAATCAACACGATATATATTTTCACATATTTGTCGAATAATATGCATGGTTTTGAAATGCCGGAGGAAGCCTGAGCACCGGGAACTCAAATCCAAAGCACAAGAACCGTGTGAAGAACTTGTGTACCATGCTGCAGAGATGGATCGATAGATAGTTGGATGGATGGATTGAAGGCTGTGTGAAGCAATGCCTGTTTTCGAACTGTCCCTGAAGGCAACCCGCATAGCTGGACAGATAGATTGCATTTGAAACACTTGCTTAGCTGCATACTGAAAGCTGTTGTCAGATTGTTCCTGAAGGCGACACCTTATGGAGATCCGACTGATGGATACAAAGT
>NW_017807315.1:0-432 GCF_001891065.2 Hippocampus comes | reverse complement strand
CCACGACAAGTCACGTCTCTTTTTTTGTTCATGACACTTATTTTTCCCAAAATAAGCAGCCGCCTCATCAAGGGATGTAAACGCAGCCTTAGTGTACATTCATGGTGTCTCCATATCACGTCCGTGGCGCCCTTTCATCAAATTCCATCAAACAGGAAATATCGCACGCCCCCGTATTAGATTGGCCACCGGTGGGATGAATCGTTTGGACACGAACAGGCCAAACCATTGGGCATGCAAAGAGTCGCTCTTCAGCACGCTCTTCTTGTTTTGCCATCAAGACGGCAACAATACTTGACCGCGATGAGGCTTCGAACACCAAGTGGCCGCTGCGCTTGGAAGTGGGACCAGGTGTGAGCAGGTTATGACAGACATGGAGAATTTTGTTCTTCGCCTCCCAGTTCCTGATTCAAGTCAATGCTGAAAAAAAAA
>NW_017807314.1:0-219 GCF_001891065.2 Hippocampus comes | reverse complement strand
CTTGCTGCCCCCTGGTGGACTTGCAGAAGCACTCCCAACTTGTTGCGTAACGTCAGTGCGTGCTGCAATATAAAGCACATTTTTCTGTGCGCCTCATAAAATCTTCCGGTGTCCGCAGACCGCCACGGTCCTGATTATGAGGTCCCAGGAGGACGTCGTGGCCAGGGATGGGCCGCGGCCGCCGCCGCCTCCTCCTCCTCACGTCGTCGCACCCCCTCA
>NW_017807313.1:0-209 GCF_001891065.2 Hippocampus comes | reverse complement strand
TTGCAGCCCCACGTGAATCAACACAAATACAACTCTGACTGCCCTTTAATTTCCTTGCAATCGAGGGTGTCATTTGCCTTCGAGTTTTTCATCCAACCTTGAAGACAAACCATTTCGAAACACAGGACAACATTACTAATCGATGGGATACACTAAAAACTTAAAAAATTGAGGACCACTGGCTTATGACTCGTTTTGATCTTGCAGCA
>NW_017807312.1:0-550 GCF_001891065.2 Hippocampus comes | reverse complement strand
CTTGAGAGCCAGACAGGCATGTACTTCGAAAAACACAAATACTCTGAGGTATAGTAACATTTGACACAAAAATATTAAAACTCTTTTCGGGTTTTATTTATTTTAAGGAAGAAGAAATATGTCTCAATGTGTCTTATGCCTGAAAAATTAATGTAGTCAAACAATAAATTGAATTGTATTTGTGAAGAAGTATGAATAATATATTAATTTGTCATCATTGTCAATCATTTTTGAAAATTTTATTAAAAATAGTTTTGGAATTGATTATAATTGTATGAATGAAGTAAAAATAATTAAATAAAAAAACAGATTTTTTTCTTTTAACTGATCACATTAACAAAATGTTGGCCCAATTTGGAGCCATAGTTGTAAAGATGAAATAAAGTAAAAAAATGAATAAAAAGCATGGTCATAATCAAAATTTTTTTGGGCCCCCAAACTGTTTAAAGAATGTAATTCTATTTTTTTAATTGATCCTGTGAGTACCATTATGGCATATTTTTTTGCTTTTGGTGCCATCATTGAAAAGTATGAATAAGCTAAAAAAAAA
>NW_017807311.1:0-244 GCF_001891065.2 Hippocampus comes | reverse complement strand
GACTTTTGCCCTTCAACTTAATCAAGTGCATTCTCTCTTCCCACGGCCTCCGACTTGATACAATTACTTTGTTACTCTCTTCTTGAGTACATTTTTTTTTTTAAGCTATCATTAGCGATGATCATTTTTCTCCCTCCCCTCCAGTTCGTATGTATGGACTTTATTTTGGATGTTATGAACGTGATTACTGCATATAGCGTATTTTCACAACCAAAAGGCGCACTTCAAAGTTTTCTCCAAAATG
>NW_017807310.1:0-224 GCF_001891065.2 Hippocampus comes | reverse complement strand
ATTCCCTCTGAAGCACAAGTCGGGGGGACAAAAAGGAAAGAGATTTAATCGTGCATGGCGAGGAAAGCCTCGAATAAAAACAGTAGTAATTGTTTTTTTGTTTTTTTTTAATAAGGGGAGGATTTCAGTCAAATACTAATGTTCATTTGCAGTAATTATCAATGCACCCCTCGCTGGTTGCTCTCACCGAGGCAATGCAGAGAATGTGCCGTGTGCTTTAGCGT
>NW_017807309.1:0-708 GCF_001891065.2 Hippocampus comes | reverse complement strand
TTAGATGTGTTTATATACATTAAAATCAAAAGTGGAGCATGCGTGAACGCTACTTGGTTTTGACGTGATGCGAAAATGAAGCGCAGCTCCGTATAAGGGACTGTTTGGCCTTGAGCTTTTTGGCTGTTTGAAAGTGCTCTATAAATACAGTTGAGTTGAGTTGAGCTTGACTCATTACCATTATTTTACTTCATCAAAACCAGCTGTACCTTGTAAAGGAGACAGATTTTTCAGAGGGAAATTTCATGTTTTGGTCTTTTTGAGGAGAGGGTTTTTGTTTGATTTTCAAGGAACTTATGAAAGTCCTGATTCATTTTTATGTGAACAGTTAAGATTTTTTTTTATGTTTCGGAAAGGGAAATGAAATGTATTTTCATTTCAAAGAAATCACAATTCTTTTTTGTAGAAATGTGCAAAATGTTTTTTTACAACATGATTTTTTTTTTTGGAGTGACTAAATGGAATCTTTTTGTCTTCAAGAAATGGATGGATGATTATAAATTTTACTTTTTCTGAAAACGCAATCTTGCTTTCTTTTATGAGAACTGAATGGAACTAAGTTGATGTGATTATACTTTTTCCTTTTTAAGAGCCATTTTCCTTTGAAGACAAAGATTCAGAATCACCGATTTTCAATGAAAATGAAATAATTTCATTCAAAGTCGGAAAAAAATGTGAGCAAACAACTGAAATATATATATATATATA
>NW_017807308.1:0-685 GCF_001891065.2 Hippocampus comes | reverse complement strand
ATGACTACTATTTTGGAATTCCCTTGTAAATAAATTTTATTGTTTTTGTTCTTTCACGATAATGGTGTGATAAAGGTTGCCGGTGAATATGCCTCTTCATAAACATTTTGTGAGAGCTGCAATGCCCCTCATCAGAAAATGTTACAATGCTCAAAACTCAACCAGATTTTAAGCCTCCCCCCACAAAATGTTGCATTATTTTATACATCAAAAACAATAATTCAAATAGTTAAAATTCAATCGTATGGCAATGCAAAACAACTTTGACAAGAAAAACGTTTAATAAGATCACCTCAAAGGGTATAGGCTAAAATTTCCTGACAGACAAAAATAACCCTTGGAGACAAATCACCGAAATCAGTCCATCATATATTTGCTAAAAAATCTTGGGGATGATCCAGATGTTTTAATTTTTTTTTTTAAACAAAAGTAGAATGAGCCTTTATGTTCTTTTTGGTCAGTAGTGGTTTACACCTTGGAACTCATGGATTACATGGTTGGAATTTTTGCTCAGTCTCTTCTTAAGTCATGAACACTGACCTCAACTGAGGCGAGGGAGACCTCCATTTTTTTTTTTTGTGTTGTCCTGGGTTCCTTTGTGACCTCCCCGATAAATCGTTGCTCTGGTCTTGGGGTCATTTCCTTCAGACGGTAACTCCTGGTAAGATTTACCACTGTTCCATGT
>NW_017807307.1:0-342 GCF_001891065.2 Hippocampus comes | reverse complement strand
CGCGGACCGGCGGTTGGGGACCCCTGATCTACGGTCCAAAAAGTTTGGGCACCCATAATTCAACACTTGGTGACAGTCGTGAGCAAGGCGAATTATCCAACAGAAACATGACAACATGGGAGTCCTTAAAGGCCAAGTGTGAAGTAAAATTGGCCAACCATGTTTTTGAGTAATATAAATGGCTGAACAATTATAAGCATGTTTCGTTTTTTTTTTTTTTTTTTTAACGCAACCCTTCCAGATTCTTTGTTTAACCCACAGCAACGCCCTTGACAACGAAAATGCTTTTATTCGGCAATCTTCGATCATGACGTCACATGGAGAACTGCGAGGGAAGTCCTT
>NW_017807306.1:0-227 GCF_001891065.2 Hippocampus comes | reverse complement strand
ACATATTTCCAATTGTTTCACCGGGGAAAAAAATGATCTAAACAAAAACAAGTACAATGTACCTTCGTAGGCATCTGTTTCACCAATGTTCATGTCGATGCAGTGGCCAAGCATCGTCACGGAAAACGTGTCATCTCGTTTCAATCCAAGCGCCTAAGGGGGGGCCCGGTGATTTAAAGTAAAGTCTGACAAAACCAGTGGCGGGCCGTGCATTTCAACCTTCGGCC
>NW_017807305.1:0-245 GCF_001891065.2 Hippocampus comes | reverse complement strand
GAGAGAGCCTGGAACGTAAAGGTGACAGTAGTGCCACTGGTGATCGGAGCACTCGGGGCAGTGACCCCCAAACTAGATGAGTGGTTGCAACAGATCCGGGGAACAGCATCGGACATCTCAGTCCAGAAAAGTGCAGTGCTGGGAACAGCAAGGATACTGCGAAGTACCCTCAAGCTTCCTGGCCTCTGGTTGAGGACTCGAGCTGAATGGGTAATGGACACCACCCGTGGGGTGAGACGAGGATT
>NW_017807304.1:0-377 GCF_001891065.2 Hippocampus comes | reverse complement strand
ACAACAAAAAGCACCAACTCCCGCTCGCATTCCGCGAGCCCTCCCTCCCCTCACCTTCACCCGGCTCCTCCGTCTTCTTGACACGTTTCATTTTCCTTTTGAAAACTTTTGTGACATGCTCTTCATAGTTCTTGTCGTCACCCAGCGAGGCCCGAAAGGCTTTTGTGACGGCCTTCTCTTTCTCCCGCGCCTTCCTTATGGCTTTATGCTTCAGCTCCAGTGCTTCCTTACACTCCTCCAACTTATACTTTTTGACCAAAAAAAAAAGTTTGAAACAAATGCAAAGTCCGCATGAGGTAACGTCAACACTCTATTTGAAGTGGATTTAGAAATCATGTCATAAATAAAGCCAATTTTGGATTAAAAAAAAAAAAAAA
>NW_017807303.1:0-600 GCF_001891065.2 Hippocampus comes | reverse complement strand
ACACACACACACACACACACACACACACAATGAGTCATTTCGTCATCCCACACTCCAGACCTGGAAGCTCTAAACAAGAGCGTTTGTAGTAGCAAACCCCGTGAGTCATCATTTCTGTTATATTGTCGTTGCGCCCACGTCAACACTCAGCCACAGGATTTTACAATAACCACCGTGAAGCTAATTGGCTCCTTGAAAGCTTGACTTTGTCATTCTCCACAATAATAAAAACACAATCTCAAGGGCCTGTCAGCCAAAACTAAATGCCAGCGCATCAGTTCTCAATGAAGCAGCGAAAACAGAACATTGAGGTGAGAAGTGGGAGGCAAAATTGTTGAAAATGGAATTCACATGTTTGCAGTATGCCCAAAGAATAATTCCATCCATCCATCCATCCATTTTCCGATCCGCTTTATCCTCACAAGGGTCGCGGGGGTTGCTGGAGCCTATCCCAGCTGTCTTCGGGCAGTAGGCAGGGGACACCCTGAACCGGTTGCCAGCCAATTGCAGGACACATGCAGACGAACAACCCCCGCACTCACACTCACCACACCTAGGGACAATGTTGGAGTGTTCTATCAGCCTGCCATGCCTGTTTTT
>NW_017807302.1:0-205 GCF_001891065.2 Hippocampus comes | reverse complement strand
ATCAAAGTGAGATTACGCACAATAAATGATGGATGGCTCCCCGACACCCGTAATGTTGTTTTTTTTTTTTTAGGTGTTTCTATATGACAAGGCTCACGTCACACTTTCAAATCATTTGACTTCAATCCGAAAACGATTTAGCATATCTGTTCAGTGTTCCTTCTGCATATCGCGGAATCTTTGGACCGCCAAAACCATCACTTTT
>NW_017807301.1:0-241 GCF_001891065.2 Hippocampus comes | reverse complement strand
CAACCCGCTTTTAAATCATCTACAATTTGTTATTGTGGCGCTGGAACATTATTAAGTTGGACATGAACACCGGGCTTGAATACAGAAAAGAATCGAGAAAGCTGCGTTGATTTAACATTTAAAAAAAAAAAAAGCCAATTCGCAGATTTTTCTCTCTCTTGTAACACTAAAAGACAAAGTATGTTTCGGCTGTCATTCAAATCTTTGTTTTTGTAACCATTAAGGGACCAAAAATAAATTA
>NW_017807300.1:0-445 GCF_001891065.2 Hippocampus comes | reverse complement strand
CCTCCCACATTCCAAAAACATGCACGGCAGGTAAAGGGAACACTCAAAATTGTCCTGAGGTGTGATCGTGAGCGTGAACGGTTGTTCGTCTACGTGTGTGCACTGTGATTGGCTGGCAACCAGTTCAGGGTGTCCCCCTTTGTTATTTTTTTTGAGGGGGGGGGTGTTTTCATGAATTGGGAGTGTTGCAGAGGTACACCTGGTGCTATAATTAGAGCCAATCAGGCCCAGCTTGTGATCGCTTGCGACCTGCTATAATAACTCACGTGGTGCGCTGTTCTCACATCTGATCAAGGAAGTCATGGCTGCTGTTTTGCTCTTGGTTGTGTTAGCGCAAGCGTCAATGCTGGATTCGGGTAATTCTTAATGCTTCTTTCAAACAAGCTTGTGTTAATGTCAGAATGTTTGCATCCCTTGAATGCTGAAATGAGTTTGTCTGCAGGCC
>NW_017807299.1:0-286 GCF_001891065.2 Hippocampus comes | reverse complement strand
TCTTGAGCCCTTACTTGCCGTGGGAGTTGGGGAACGATGTTTATTTCCTTACATTTTCCCATCATGTTCCCCAAGACTTTTAGGGCGGAAAATTGAGGAGATCAACCAAAAGCGGTGCGGACTTTCGGAACAAAGAGTTTGATAAACCCGCTGGAATGGTATCGTGCGGGTGGTGGTATGTCTGGTGAGCAGAGCACACTGCTAAGGCATTGCAGTATGAAAATGGCTCTGGAGGAGACCCTGAAGTGCTGTTTTTTTTTGGGGGGGGGCAGAATTTTAACCTGTC
>NW_017807298.1:0-505 GCF_001891065.2 Hippocampus comes | reverse complement strand
GAGCGGGCAAAAACGAGGTGTAAGGATTACTACGGAGGATCGGTTAACATTCATTCACTGGTGATCGAGGCCTTTCCTGAAACAGTCAATTCTGCGTTTAGCTAACCGGGTGTGGGTTTTTAAGTCAATCATGTTTAATCGTGGGAATTTCATCATTGTGAGGCAAAGGTTTTCTTATCTTTTCTTGTCCTATATTATGTTTAATCATGGGAATTTCTCCATTGTAGGACAAATAAAAGTTTTCTTATGTTTAATCATCTCGTACTGTAATCGCGAGAATCTACAGCCTTCAAATAACACTTGTAACCAATAGCTAATGGTGAAGAGGACAATCAGCATTTACTTTCTCCCCAATAAATGAGTGTGCCAGATGAGACAAATCGTGAAAGAGTCAATCTCATTTTTTCCACACTAACAAACGAATCACGTTTCACCCGTTTTTGAGTTTGGTTATGTGATATTTGCAAGCTGAGCCCTGATTGGTCATCACCCGAGCAACTGTGAT
>NW_017807297.1:0-516 GCF_001891065.2 Hippocampus comes | reverse complement strand
GAGCGGGCAAAAACGAGGTGTAAGGATTACTACGGTGGATCGGTTAACATTAATTCACTCGTGATCGAAGCCTTTCCTGAAACAGTCAATTCTGCACTTAGCTAACCGGGTGTGGGTTTTTTTTCTCATAAGTCAATCATGTTTAATCGTGGGAATTTCTCCATTGTGAGACAAATAAAAGTTTTCTTATCTTTTCTTATCCTATATTATGTTTAATCATGGGAATTTCTCCACTGTGAGACAAATAAAAGTTTTCTTATGATTAATCCTCTCGTACTGTAATCGTGAGAATCTACAGCCTTCAAATAACACTTGTAACCAATGGCTAATAGTGAAGAGGACAATCAGCGTTTACTTTCTCCCCAATAAACGAGTGTGCCAGATGAGACAAATCGTGAAAGAGTCAATCTCATTTTTTCCAAACTAACAAACCAATCACGTTTCACCCGTTTTTTTGAGTTTGGTTATGTAATATAAAGCCGAGCCCTGATTGGTCATCACCCGAGCAACTGTGAT
>NW_017807296.1:0-381 GCF_001891065.2 Hippocampus comes | reverse complement strand
GCATTAATTTTAAAATATTCTACATCTAAATATTTCACACATTTTTAAAAAAAATGTTCAATAATTCTCAAAAAAAAATTCCTATAATACACTTTTTTTTTTAAATGTGCATGAGAGAACTACTCTGTCAACATTTTTATCTCAACCCTTTCAAGGACGGCGGTTACTCGAGTGGACAGCGATTCAAATGTTGTTTTCTCTTATATTAATTCATCTTCATGTCACAGTCGTGCATCAACCTCGACAACGGACCCTGACATGTGTTGCCATCCACTGCCATTATTTTTGTTTTTTCATGGCCTCAAGACGAATACAAACACTTGCGGAAAAAAAAAAAAATCCTCAAGCCGCTCCTATCGCCAGCTGATCGATCCTTTCGCA
>NW_017807295.1:0-261 GCF_001891065.2 Hippocampus comes | reverse complement strand
AAAAAATACAGAGCAAGAGTGTTAGCACTGATAGCATCCATCTTTACTTGAAAAAAATGCTCCGATACTAAGACGCCGATACTTTAAGGTCGACAGACGGCTTTGTTAGTTGACGCTAAACAATGGATCATTTTACAATGTCTTTTTTTTTTTTTTTTATAAATTTTATGCTAGCAGTATACCTGCGCACAAACCCATGTCACAAAATATGATTCAAACACAACTCGTGTTGATGTTTTGGAAGATGAAAAGTATTCCTAC
>NW_017807294.1:0-282 GCF_001891065.2 Hippocampus comes | reverse complement strand
TTATCATCAAGCATCCACAACTTTCATGCTCACTTAATCTATTTTGCCTGGGAAAACATGTAAGCACCAGTTGCATCATCTAAAAGGCAACATTCAATTCCTTGAATCAATAGCGGGCTCCCCATTTGAACTGAGCGATGATTTGGATCCCATTGCGGTTCAGGCTATAACTTGAATATCACTCTCTCAGCATTTTGTACATAAGAAATGACTCCAAGCCATCCTTAAAACCTTGAACCGTCTCACGCGGATACAGATGAAAATAAACCACGCAAGTATAAT
>NW_017807293.1:0-265 GCF_001891065.2 Hippocampus comes | reverse complement strand
CGTCCTGGAAATCAGAATATTGATCCATATATAAATCGCATTGGATTATAAATCTTTTGGCTTTTGAGAAAATGGAATGGTTTTAGGTGCGCCCTATAGTGCGGAAAATACGGTATTGACAATTTAGAGTCAATAGGTAGTACAGAGTGTGGTGTCCCGATATGTCCAGGCTGTGAGGCAGACGTGCTAGCCACCACTTCACTCCATCATACACGAAGTCGATCAGCATCATATATTTGCGATGTTCTGTTTGGCACTCAAGGAA
>NW_017807292.1:0-880 GCF_001891065.2 Hippocampus comes | reverse complement strand
AGATGTTTGATCACACGGACTGATACCACTTTTAATGCGTAAAAATTTCACTGAACACAATGACAGATCATTCTGCACAAGCTTTCTGGCGCATGTGAGAATTTGCCATTGTGTCAAACCGCCGCAGTGTAGCGTCTACTACGAGCAAGGAGTCATCCTTGCTGTTTTTTTATTTTTTTGCTTTTAGTATCGGTGGCTGGGATCAGCAGCCTTCGCGTGTCCTCAATACATTTAATTAAGGCCCGTATTGTGCCAACACCAATAACTGGAATGGGTGCTGGTCCATCCCTAACATTAGCGAGACAAAATGTCATCTTGTTGTTTTTGTTTTCTTTTCAAGCTGTCTGACTCGGGGATCTACACGTGCGTGGCCACCAGCTCCAGCGGAGAGACTTCATGGAGCGCTTTTCTTGAGGTCAAAGGTACGTGGCGACTTTCTGACATGGGTTTTAATTTTCTCAGAGTGCATTGATACTCAACTCTAGCCAAGAGATGTCCAAACTACGGGCCGGGGGCTTTCTGCGGCCCGCCATCCATTTTCCTGCGGCCCGTGACTTGACAAAAAAAAACATATCAACATCATCCTAAAAATGACTTGCAAACCTAACTGTCGTTTAAAACTATCTTGAAACCTTAGCCCTCGTCTAGAAACCCTCATCCATGTTGAAATTAGGCCAGGTTTCTGCATACTAGCCCATCCCGACTCGAAACCCGAGCCTTGAGTTGAAACCGAAACTTGAAACCTTGACATTTTTTTTCATTTTGGTGCAGATTTGATTATTTTTCGGATTCGTTTTATTTTTTTTCTTTTAAATTTCATGAACAAAAAAAGGGTTTTTTTCCCCGTGCTAGTTTTAGTTATTTGATTGGTTTTCGTGAA
>NW_017807291.1:0-562 GCF_001891065.2 Hippocampus comes | reverse complement strand
CTACTACAAGAAGACCACCAACGTGAGAAGTCTGCAACACACCAGAACAGAACACATTAGTCCAGACTACAGCAAGCCGAGCCAAGTCAAGAAAAGACTAGAGCATTTCTAACCAGGACAGTCGAGATGAGACAAGAACAGATCAGAACAATCCAAAGCTGAACAGTTTAGCCACAGCAGACTGATCCAGAGCCAGAATGGAAACAATCCAGCACAGACCGGCCAGGACAGTCCTTCCTGGGACAATCCAGATGAAACAAGAGTAGACTAGATCAGTCCAAACTGGAGTAGTCCAGACCAGAACTTAATAGAACAAAACACACAAACAGTTCAAACCTGATCAGGTCAGTCAAATCCAGTGCAGACCAGACCAGAACAATGCACACTTGAACACTCCAGACAAAACCACTCAGGAGCAGAACCCTCCAGATCAGATAAAACTGCTCCAAAACAGCCAAGAAGAGACCTGTAGAGTCCAAGTAAAACCACTCCAGACTCGACCACGACCACCAAAACCAATCCAATTCTTGTGTTTTTGTTGTCCAGGGTCCTTTGCCTGTCA
>NW_017807290.1:0-427 GCF_001891065.2 Hippocampus comes | reverse complement strand
TCTTCTTCGTAGCAGACCCACTGAGCCTCCTCCTCATGGAGCTCCTGTACCTGCACAACAAACACACAGGGCAGAGGTTGTGGTGTGTTCAAGACTGTTTCGAGAATTACTTCCTAAATCACTGATTCTGAATGATGGGGGTATTTGAAGAAGGGGGGGGGGGGGGTCGCCTGTTTGAAGTTTTTGGGCAATAAAAGTATGACATGATTTCAATATTCATCCAAATAATCGTGATTATTTTATTTCTCTTCCATAACCGCCCAGCCCTGTGATGTCACGTCAGTTTGTCCAAGCGTGTCATTTAGGCTCGTATGCGAAGATAATGTGTGTACTTGAACATGATTGTGCTGTATGATGACTGTTTCCGCCCCCACCCCAACTTTTTTATTTTTATTTTACTTATCTTCACTTTCTGTCCATTTATTCC
>NW_017807289.1:0-258 GCF_001891065.2 Hippocampus comes | reverse complement strand
TTTTTTTCGTCGCTTTGTGTGGTTGTTGCGAGGCTGCGGGAAATGAGATTGACACTTCTGGTCTGCGAGGCCAAGTCTTTCTCCCCAAAATAAATAAATAGTTTTTTTTTTTTTTTTAAGACGATGAGAAATATGGGGTGGAAAAAAAATCTCTATTTTATGTTATCAAATGATGAAAAAAAAATATCAAGATATCAAGAGGGAATAAGAGGAGGAGGCCCCAAAGGGAAGAGTGTTCAAGGAAGGTGGCGACTTGAG
>NW_017807288.1:0-1179 GCF_001891065.2 Hippocampus comes | reverse complement strand
CCTAATTCCTGAAAGGGTGACATTCAGTGATTGTCCGTGTATTCGTGAATTGGCATTTTTTTTTTTTCTGATTTGGGAACCTATCTTCCAATACTTGCAGAAAAATTCACCTATTCACTGCACTCTGTGTAAAAAATTTGCTTTGGCGGCACCTTGTGTCATATTGGTGTCGAAGTCAAAGGAGGAGCGTCATTTTGTCAAACAATAGCCTCGTCGAATAGAAAACTGTGGTTGACCGACACCTTGTGGCACCTTTTGGTTGATTACAAACCGTTTTGGATGGCCGTAAATTATTGGTAGATTTTCCCCATTTGTAGCAGGAATATTGCTCACATATAGCAGGGGTTCTCCGTGTTATGAAAAATTGACCTTTGAATTGCTTCAATACAAATAGTTGGGTCTCCGGGTCTTAAGGTTGAACCTTTATTAATTCAGGCTAGAAGAGAATAGTATGCAGTTGAACCAACAGCCCAACGACGATAATAGTCAAGGACAAGGTCTTATTTTTTTGTAGATTTAGCTCCACAATCTGGTTGTGTGCATGTTGGCAAGATAACAGATAACAGAAAACAGCTGTAGGACAGGTACAGAAAGAGCCCGTTTAATATTGCAAATTACAATATATGAAGTCCGATGATATTACATGAATATAATTTTTTTTTATATTAAATATATTTTCTGGTGTTATGTCGTCTATTGTTAATTTTATTCTTTGTCAGTATTATCCTTTTTATTTACAATTTTATTTTGCGGATGCAGCTAACAGCAGCATGGGAAAAAAAGATGTAAATGGGGTAGCTGCTAAGGCCAGTATCGAAAAGATTATCCTCAAGTTTTATTGTCAAATATGCTCTGTGTGCAACATACACCACAGATGAAATTATGTTCCTCTCTCAACCACAGTGCAATCATGCAGTGCATTGAAAAACACACACCTCAAATATAAGGGCAGCAAACTGAATTGCATAAAAATACATAAAGACATATATTAATGTGAACAAATAAAACAATATTAATAATAAATATTATTATTAAAACAAATTAGCGCTCAGATATCACCTCTAAAGGCGGAAAATGGCTGTTTCAACATTCCGTGTCTGTGAATTTGAGACAGAATTGCCATGTGGGATTTTTTTTTTTATTATTCCACCTTTTGAGAACCTGTTGACAAATGATCAA
>NW_017807287.1:0-2233 GCF_001891065.2 Hippocampus comes | reverse complement strand
CCCAAATACATTGATTCGTTTGTTTGTTTGTTTTGTTCACTACTCCAGTGTGACGTTTAGAGTATGTCGTCGACTGGTCCGATAATCACATTTTTTGGGCTTGAGGAGGAGAAAGAGCCACATCCAGCGGCAGATAGCGTGTTTTTATTTTGAAGGCCCGACTTTACTGCCTGTAGGATTTTTACACTGATGATGCCCAAACGTTGCCAAACCGACCAGCATGGTCATTTTTGCCTGCGGTTGAAAATAAAATCTTGCCTTGTGGAATGTGTCTGTTTGAACACCTTAGAACACAATATGACACATGCTATCAATGTGAAAGGAGAACGGGAAATTGTTCCGCCGCCCACACAGAAGTCTGTGATTATTTGCAAACACAGTAAATTCCCACCAAGCAAAACCCGCTGCCATGTTGGGCCCAGATCAATGACGACAGGTTTAACCTGGCTATTCCAGCAGTAAGCAAGCAGGGGATTTTTGGGGGGCAAGAATTACCACAATGCAACAGCGGGTGAGCATTCACCCAACTCATATCAATGCTCTTGTGTTCTGACGTGTATGTTAGGTAAAATGTCACCGCTGAGTTGCTGCTTGATGTTCATGAGCATGCTGTTTTGTGGAAATTCTGTGTATGAATTCTGAGCTGGTGTTTTTTCTAATTATAGTGCTGTCCTGAAAAAAATGTCATATCATCAATGTCATAAGCGATTTGCCAAGGAATATTTGACTGTTATCAGTTTCGGCTTGGAAAATTCTCAAGTCTTGCCCTTATGTTAGGGGATTTCAAACTCATTTTTGTCGCGGGCCACATTATAGTTATGGTTTTCCCTTGGAGGGCCATTATGAATTTCGGGAAACCATCTAAATGTTTGATCCCCTCCACATACACATCACACAACAAATTGATGATTAACTCGTTTTAAAATTAGAAGTCAAGAATAATTACTGTTATTGTGGATTACATATGATCATTTGAAATTTTGGTTCAGACTTTAGCAAGCATCATGGAACTTGACATGCTTGATTTGCTTTTGCGGGCCACATAAAATGATATGGTGGGCCAGATCTGGCCCCCAGGCCTTGACTTTGACACCTGTGAATTATGTCTACTGAGTAATTGACATCCAACTTAACTTTACAAGTGCCATCATCACAACCAGCATTATGGTGTAGTAGTGTATTGGGCCTAAGAGTTTATAAAAATCAGGGTGGAGTTTATCCCTTTAAGGTATGAAATGATATTGTAAAGTCTCCCCAGAAGAGTGGAAGCAATCAAAGGAGCAAAATGGGAGAGCGACATTTCACATTTGTGTGTCCCAATATAAATAGCTCAGGTGTGACTAACATCATCAATACAGAGGTGGGCAAAGAGCTGTATTTACAGCAGTGATTTGTCACTTCCACTTTGTTTCATAAACCGTGCAGTCTTACAAAAAAGATGCCAGCTGTTGGCAGTAAAACTGGCTTTATAACAAACGGTTACATTTCACTTTTGCCAACAGAGCTCCGTGTTTCTGTATGACTGCTTTGCTGTGAAATGCATCCCATGAACCCATCCGACCACAGAGTGGCATGCTATGACAAACTAGGCTGCAAATGACTCAAACAAACCTCCAGCAGTACCTCACCTTCAGAGCCCATTCACAGTCACTGATGGCCTCCTCATACTTCTCCAGATTGATGTAAGCCTATGGAGATGCAAACATTGAGAAAGGTGGGGCTTGTGGGTCAAAAATACACTTGCATCACATCATATAAAGATGAAATTACAATTAACTAGTGAGACATTTGGTATACCTCTACAATTGTATATAATCCGAGACAATAGCGTCCAATGTCATTATTACCTTTGTTGACCAGGCCTCAATTAGTCGCCAAGTCATATATTATATAGACTTCTTATTATCTATTATATGCCCGATGTGGAAATATATATTTCACTGCGAGGAAAAAGCAAAACATTATTATCGTCATTCGAGACAATTAAAGACAATTTTAGAAACACATTTTTTACAACAAAGTATTGTGATTGACACTCTCTGAGTAGTATTAACGTTATCTTTTAGGGCGGTGTTGCGGTGTTGTAGAATTGCACAGTAAATTTTGAGCCACTTCTTAAGCCGCCACATAGTTGCAATATACCATTCTCTACGCCTTCAGAAACATTGTTTTATTAATACAATGTACAATATATGTATCTCATGTATAAAGTATACATAATGTGAAGACAGTA
>NW_017807286.1:0-536 GCF_001891065.2 Hippocampus comes | reverse complement strand
AGGGTGCAGTTGTAACAGACCTGACGAGTCCTACTGGAGTCAGCTGCCAATTAAATTAAAAAAAAAAAAAAAAAAAAAAAAACCTAACTACTCAAGTAGAAGAAGAGACACACTTTAAACCAGAAGAAATATTAATTTCAATCCTTTCCTTCAGTAGATAAAGTACAGCCTCTGAAACGTACATCAGTACAATTATTTACAACATGTCATCCACAAACCGAAAAATGTACCAATTCCAATTTGCCAAAGCACAGAGTAGAAAGTACAGCAATAAAAATGTGTCAGATTAGTAAAAACTCGACAGACTACTCAAGCACAGGAATAAAAGGATCGTTCTTGACTTGCTTCCCACCACTGTGAACACGACATACCTGTCTGGATCGTTCGGACCGGCGTGATTTTTCTGGAGCGGGTTGAAGTGAGGGCCAGCACTGATACACCCTGGACGAGAAAAACAAGCCGTGTACTCATGTGACATTTTCTATTAAAAGGGAGAAAATCCATCCATTGTCCATTATCGCCGACCGTTCGTGTTG
>NW_017807285.1:0-1016 GCF_001891065.2 Hippocampus comes | reverse complement strand
CTAGCCGTTATACTTTCGGTGTAAGCACCTCATTTCGCGATATTATTGCAATTATTTTTTTTCTCACATTCACATTTATCTTAAATGGTTTCACGCCTTTCGGTACTTCCAAGCAAAGTGGTCCCGAACGAATATAAAGCTACACCAGCTACTACACGGTATTAAAAACCGCTACAAGACACAACTCGCAGGATAAACTGACCAGGAAACGCAGAGGACGACGCTAAACGAGTAAAGTCCGTCCCATTACGTGTATTTATCTTCTTTCACACAGTCCAAACGTAAACTGTACACCATTTAACAGAATGTGCCAATTAACCAGGCTATACGATCCTGTAGTTTGTTTGTTGAATGACTCTGGAGGATAGAGGAAGTGACGTCATTCTACAGAGCAGCTGATTTCCAGTCTCCACCCACGGATATGATATCATAGAGAAAGCGAGAGACCGAGAGATAGAGATTGAGATAAAGCAAGAGATATATAGATAAATAGATAGAGATTTATCGCGTCCATGTCTCCAACGCGTGTCTGGCGTTTCACCATATCGTCATGAATACGTTCTACAGTACAATACATAAGTTACCACTTTCAATTTACATCCGTATGATGGATGACAAGCGACATTGAAAATGAATGTAATGTGTGAAATGCAATCGAAAGAGTTGTCTAAAATTCAGATGAGACTTCAAGATCATTTCATATGCATTCTTTGAAACAGTTGGTGACCTAACAATAGGTCTATGACAACATTTTACAGCACACCTAATGACCATTTGTCAAACTCTGGTGGAATTCACTCAGTTCTGCCTCTAGCCTTTGGGCTAAATTTTGTTCTATTAAACCGGGTACCTTGTGACCTCGGGCAGTTTTTTTTTTCATTCTTTTTTTTTTTAATCACACCCTTGGAGACCGAGAGTAATTTCCTTCTCTTTCATGTTAGAGTATGGCTTTTGTGTAACACCTGCGGTGACCATTTTTCTAAAAAAGTGACTCGCAGAAGCTGTTTATCCCTCAA
>NW_017807284.1:0-2843 GCF_001891065.2 Hippocampus comes | reverse complement strand
CCCTAAAAATAAAGATGTGCCCTTCCTTTGGCAGCGATGATTTGAACACCAGCTCAGCGAGATGTGGCTTTCTGTTCAGCCCGCATATTGCCGAGCGGGCATTAAATCCACCGTGAATTCCCTGCTGAATGGAGAAAAGTCCTTAACAAATGGCTAAATTAGCCCTCAAATGCCCTTAAAATTCCATAAATAAAAAGCAAGTGGAAGAGTGGGAACCCTGTGGAGGATGATGAAACATGATTGACAGGGCTATTATTTGCTTCTTGAGGTGCAGGGGAAACGTTTCACTCTACTGAATATCCGCTATCCTGATTAACCTCATGTCTAGAGCCAAATGAGAGGTGTTGACTACAAAAACGGGGTCGTGTACAGCGTGGAGGTTTCATTGCCTCGATACTTTACTGTACCCAGCACTGTGACGATGCCTCTAAAGAAAGACACCAACATATGGAAGAATCCTGCAGGTACGCACATTGCGCATACGGTGGATTGAACTGATCCTATCTGTGAGTTAACACCACTATGTAGTTGTTATTTTACACAGACATTTGATTTAATACTTCCCTTGTCATAGTCGGGTTGAAAGATACATGAAATGTTTGTTTGAATAGATCACGATTGTGTGGAAATCCCCTTGCGGTTCACGGCGGACTCCGTGGGACAGTTCTCGTGTCAAATCATTCTGAGGTCCTGCTTTGATACCAGAGTCTACTTGATGGAGGCGCTGGTCACCTCACTGGTACGTACTAACGTAGTCGGAGGCTGATGCAAATGTGTGAAAAGCATTGACATTTTAATGTTTATCTACTACAGTATGACCAAGACCCCCACCCCCCAAAGAGCGAAAATCACGCTTGTCACCCTTGCAAAAAATCTTTCTAATTACCAATACTAATAGTTTAAGCCACAGGTGTCAAAGTCAAGGCCCAGGGGCCAAATCTGGCCCGCCACGTAATTTTATGTGGCCGGCCAAAGCTAATCATCTGTGTCAACTTGATCCTTGCTTAAATCTGTACCGAAATCTCAAATTGCCATACCTAAAAAATAACGGTGACATTTTGCAATCATTTTGTGAGTTGGTTCATACTATAATAATTGAACAAATAGCAAACAAATAGTGGACTAATAATACAAAACTAGTAATCTGTCTTTTTTTTATTTTTTTTTTATTATTTGTGCAAGTAATAATACGATGTGATGATTAAACATTTATTCGGTTTCACTGTCGTAACGGCCCTCCGAGGGAAGACGTTACTCCAGAGTGGCCCGTGACAAAAATTAGTTTGACACCCTTGGTTTAAACCATAAATATACCCCCCAAAACAGTGTCATTCCAAACTCATATTACTCTTTAAAAGGAACGGCTTACGGAGTATGTGATTGCAGACAAATGCGCCAGAATTGCATGTGTACATGCCCATGTGGCAAAGACCCAGGCTCAATTTATCTCCTCCACGAGACATACAAAGCTTTTCATTCAGTCAAGATCTATCACTCCATCATAGTTCCTTAAAACCAAATCCTTTTAAAGAAGTCCTTGGGGGCATCTTGTGGCACCTTAGGGCAATTCAGACCAAACAAAAAGCACACGCAAAACGCAAGGAGGTGAGCGTTTCAGCAAATAGCTGGGGAAAGCTTCCAAAGATAGTTGAGCGATGACTGTACTTTAATTTTGGTACTAGTTAACTGAAAGAAAAAAAAAACATGTTTTTTTATTTTATTTTTTTGTAATATTGGTTACTTTAGGGAGGATCTGTTCATTTGGACTTTAGTTCACCCGCTCAGCATTCTGTCACACAAGATATACCTCTGGTGAGTTGTTTATCCAGCACTCATTTATTAAACCTTCTTTATAATCGCAATGTATACTTCCAAGAAGTGAAAAAGTATGTGGATCATCGGTTCTCATTTCTTGCAGCAAAATGAGACCCATCAAGACTGGACCTTAAAGGCTGACTTGTGTGGCGACGGCTTCTATGGCCCGACCGTTTTGAATGTACCAGCCGGGACGAGAGCTTGTTACCCTCTCACTTTCCATCCCACTTCACAATGCGTTGTCATGGTTTGTCTTCTTACTTTTACCTCCCTCTTTGTGTACTTCATTTCTAAATATGTAAGCTTTTCACCATTTTGCACACTTCAGTATGAAAAGTTGTCTGAATGTATTTGTGCCCTCTGATTGAGTGGCAACCAGGCTTAAGGCAGCGATTCCCAGAAATGCTCCATGAAATGATCCAGTTCCGCCTAGTGGGTATGAAAATGATGATATTTTTTACGATAAAGCATCTTTGTTTGTCTCTCTATGCTGGCGACATATAGTGACTGGCAGAAAAATAAAACTTGTTCCAATACATGGCGGAGGTGACAAATCCAGGTCCAGAAAGTAAACGAGCTCATTTACCTGCTGGTTGCATGCGTCGAAGCACCCGTGGCTGAAGCCAAACTGTGGCAGGATTTTTACTTTGAACTTGACTCAGAACGCGACGTAGCAAATCACTTTCCATTTTAAAGGTGCATTTTCTTTGAATTGCCGATATGGATCGCAGGACTTGTCCTAATCGTTACTCCGACAGGGGAAGCTGTCTTTGCATAACAGCTACAATGGGGTGGAGCATGTCTTTACCATCCGAGGGGTGGGTGAGCGCCCCCTGCCTGTGGAGCATGTCGTACTACGCTGTCCCGTGGGCGAGACCACTAGCAGACAGCTGAATGTCCCGAACTACACTCAGAAGACGCTCTCTCTTCAGGTTGGTTTGAATTCCATTCGTTCAATGCATTGCCAATAAGATGCTGCAGATTTTGAAAGGGCGCTTCATTCATTTCTGAACGTGTGTGTGTGTGTG
>NW_017807283.1:0-239 GCF_001891065.2 Hippocampus comes | reverse complement strand
TCCTTCAGTAAGGTGAGTGTGAACATGAACTCGGGGTGCAAAGGGATATGAGATGTGGGAAGGTTGTGACCCGTCAGCCAACTTGGGGGGTGCGGGGGGGTATGTTTGGAGTGCAGCACAATAGTTTACCACAAAGCTTTAATTGCATACTAGCAAGTTAAAAGTGGCACAAAAAGTGGAAAAAAGATGACTAGTAAGACATATTTTTTACAAATTGCCATGGGAAGTTGACACCTTTG
>NW_017807282.1:0-260 GCF_001891065.2 Hippocampus comes | reverse complement strand
GTACCCATCCCTGCAGGACTCCACATCGAACATTACAAAACTCAGAAGTCGCATTGCCATGAATTACACAATGCATCCTCGCTGTGAGGTCAGAACTACACCAGAAAGTGCTGAGCCTGAGATGCCATCACACGATTCGAGGCATTCTAATACAGTAAATATTCGAGGCATTCTAATCCAGTTACAGTAAATATTCTCTAGTGTGGACTCGTGTTTGTCCTGATGACAGAAATTCCGCATTTGGGAAATGAGCATGGTAC
>NW_017807281.1:0-226 GCF_001891065.2 Hippocampus comes | reverse complement strand
GTACTTTATTGAGAGGTACAGTGTCCAAATCTCAAATCACGACCAGATGGCGTGACTTGAAGCATTGTGAAAAAATGTTGAGCTTTCATCAAAAGTTGACGAGCTGCTCTCCGGACAAAAGGTACAAAAGGCGCCCTTTGCGGCCCCGGCCGCCGGCGCCGCCATGTTGGAGAGGCCGCTGTTTGCTCAGCGCAAACAGCGGCCTCCGCTTCATTTAGTGGCAACT
>NW_017807280.1:0-328 GCF_001891065.2 Hippocampus comes | reverse complement strand
CCGTCGAGCGCGTGCTGGTCCACGTCTCCTTGCAGGACGCTTTCCAACACATTTCGGTCTGGCTCGGTCGTCATCAGCATTCCGTCCACGGTCGCCCAGAGAGAGCGAACCTGAATGCGACGATTTACTTTTGAGGCAAAACACAATGCAGACCTCGCACATTTCTTTAAACGTTACCATGTCAGCTTTATCACCGGAATCCTCTTCAACAGAATCTCGAGCGTGCTGCCTGCAGAGTAAAAAGATAAGCGGCTGATTGACCGGCGCGGTATAGACAAAGAACAGCGGTGAGAAATAAGGAGGTGCGGCGGGGAAACCTACTGGAGTA
>NW_017807279.1:0-221 GCF_001891065.2 Hippocampus comes | reverse complement strand
TCTCTGACTGGCCCTCAAAAGAGACCATGAAGTCATAGTAAAATATGCGCTGCGCTTTTTGCTGTACTTTTATTTTATGGGCACACTGACGGACATTGGTGTGAGCAAAATAGTAACCAAGAGCTACGACTTGTTTGCCAACTCAACCACGTTTTCACTATATTTAGTGACTATTCCGACCTATCAAGCAAATATTTTTCCAAAAAAGAAACTCGAAACAT
>NW_017807278.1:0-247 GCF_001891065.2 Hippocampus comes | reverse complement strand
CTCAAATCGCAAAGCTGCCAGAGTACTTGGAGGTCGCGTATGTTGACGGCATTCAGATTTTGCAGTTTGACAGCAAGAGCCGGAAAACGAAAGCCAAACTGGACTGGGTGAACAAAATCGCAGCAGAGGATCCAGACTTGTGGGAGCGAGAGCTGCAAGGCAGTCTTGTCCAAGAGCAGTCGTTCAAAGTCAACCTTGAAATCGCAAAAGAACGCTTCAACCAAACTGGAGGTTCGTTTTCCGCTCG
>NW_017807277.1:0-231 GCF_001891065.2 Hippocampus comes | reverse complement strand
GTTTAGTGCCATGAATTGTTTCGCTCATGCTGGCTCTTCATCTTTTCGCTGTGACAACCGTTTTGACGGGCTCGGACGTCAAGCCGGACCAGCAATAGTTGACATGTACAAATATCATCTGAACTGGCTGTGGTAAGAGAAAAATTGGGACTTGGACCAAACAACTATGAAACAATGATGTTATCCACTCGATGCTATTAAGTAGCCTGCTGAGAGTGCAAAGACATATAC
>NW_017807276.1:0-218 GCF_001891065.2 Hippocampus comes | reverse complement strand
TTATTTTCACACGGTTACATATCTGGTTGCGTCACGATGTGTATTTTATATTTTACGTTTACATTTTACATCTTAATTCTTGGATGTCCTCAATAGATTACTTTTCGTCTTTACTCTTGTCACATGACCTTTTTTTTGTCTCATCAAATTACTTTACGCCCTTAACACTACGACTTTCTTGTGATGATACTTTTGCCACATTACGGATAAAGTCCTAT
>NW_017807275.1:0-208 GCF_001891065.2 Hippocampus comes | reverse complement strand
CACACACACAGTCAAACCTCGGTTTTCGTCCATAACCCGAGAGCCGAAATTGTTCGAAAACCGAAACCACGCTCTTTTTAAAATAAAAATGTTTACTGAACACGTCTGCTCACAAGAAATTTTTGGTCGAAAACCGAATTAGACGAGAATCGAGACGCTCGAAAACCGAGGTTTGACTGTATATACCTGTATATATGTTTATATGTAT
>NW_017807274.1:0-983 GCF_001891065.2 Hippocampus comes | reverse complement strand
TCAATGTGAGCAGTCTGAACCACACACTTCCTAACCAGGTGCATGACAAAAATGCTATTTTAACTACCGTATGGACAACGTATGTGCAAAATAAGCGCTCTTCATACTTTGTGTATTGCATGTTTGATAATAATTTTTTTAATGCATGGGAAAAGGATTTGAAGCAAAAAACAAACGAGCCACATACTGTGATCGTTTCGGCCAGTGCAAAAGGACGCTCTTACATAAAAATGAAAAAATGAATAAATAAATAAATAACTCCAATTCAAGTATTGCACACACCTGCTGAGCAAAAAAAACAAAAAACCCTCGAAAAAAATTAAATGCAAATTTTTGTACATAATGTCCAAAAAAAAAAAGAATTAAACTCACTAAAAATGTTTATATTATTGAGGTACATTGCTTGTCCTGTATATTATTCCAAATCCGCAAAAATATATATATATATTAGTTCTACTCAGCATGTATGACACAGTGAAAGCGTTACTAATAAATGTGTGCCATCTAGTGGTGATTGCTGATATTACAACTTAAAACTACAGTCAACCCCTGCATATTTGCAGATTTTTTATTTTTTGTGGAAAATGTATTTTGAATGTTTATCAGTGTTTTTTTTACAACTGCAAATATATAAAAAATACATGCCGCATGCTATCAGTTGCCCTTGCAAGGTGTAGCTTGACGTCACTTTCTAAAATGGCCAGAATGTCATCAATATTTTGTGTTGTGTTATTTTTGTTATTTTGACTTCAAAATGGCGCCGCGAGAGTGGCTGCCTTTCCAGCAGCTCCTATATTTTGTTGTTCTACTTCTTCCTTTCATAACTTTGCTGCTGTGTATTGGGAATTTCTCCATTGCGAGACTAATAAAGGTTTTCTTATCTTATCTTATCTTATATTATGAAAGATAATACACATGTGAACTGTCCCACTTTTTAATCAATTCCTGCGGTTCTTCTGGTCACAGTAATACATGCTTAACAT
>NW_017807273.1:0-234 GCF_001891065.2 Hippocampus comes | reverse complement strand
AGACACGCAAACATTCGCTCTCACACTCACACCTTGGCACAATATAGAGTGTTCCATGAACCCGCCACGCATGTTTTTGGAATGTGGGAGGAAACCGCAGTACCCAAAGAAAACCCACGGAGGCACGGGGATAACACAAGAAGGCCGGAGCTGGAATTGAACCAGACACTTCTGCAATAGTAGAGCCAAAATAATCACAAGTTGAGTTTTATGAGCAGAGGGAAGGAGTGCCAT
>NW_017807272.1:0-498 GCF_001891065.2 Hippocampus comes | reverse complement strand
TGACAGGGGATTTCCGATACTACCTCTGAAAGTTGGCAGGTTGACTTACCGTATAATGCATATTTTCGCGAGAAAATGTGTGTTTCCATCAGGCGCTAAGTCGAGATTGGCTATCGTGTTAACTGCGAGGCTCTTTTTTTTTTCACCGTGTTAAAATAGCACAATAAGAAAACTGCGGAAGCCACGCCACATTTAACTCATCAGTCGGAGCAAAATCAAACAATGAGACCAAATGTTTTCAGTATTGACTTCTCGGAATGTGGCCGTTGCCAAGGAGTTAATTTGTCATTCGAAAGGATACTAACGGACCATGAGTGAGGGGCGCTGCTCCAGATGCTGCTATCATATGAAAACTGAAGAAAACTATTGCTTTAAAATAATATATTTTATTTGGTTTTGTTAAATTCAAGAGGACGCTAAGCGTTGTGCCACTTTAAAGGTGTGTTTCCCCCCTCCCCCCCTTTGAATTTGACTTCTGCGAGCCTCCACCCGATCAGT
>NW_017807271.1:0-481 GCF_001891065.2 Hippocampus comes | reverse complement strand
TGACAGGGGATTTCCGATACTACCTCTGAAAGTTGTCAGGTTGATTTACCGTATGCATATTTTCGCGAGAAATTTCGATCAGGCGCCAAGTCGAGATTGGCTATCGTGTTAACCGCAAGGCTCATTTTTTTTTCACCGTGTTAAAATAGCACAATAAGAAAACTGCGGAAGCCATGCCTCATTTAACCCATCAGTCGGAGCAAAAACAAACCACAAACAATGAGAACAAATGTTTTCAGAATGTGACCGTTGCCTAGGAGATAATTTGTCATTCGAATGGATACTAAAGGACCATGAGTGAGGGGCGCTGCTCCAGATGCTGCTATCATATGAAAACTGAAGAAAACTATTGCTTTAAAATAATATATTTTATTTGGTTTTGTTAAATTCAAGAGGACACTAAGGGTTGTGCCACTTTAAAGGTGTGTTTCTCCCCTCCACCCCTCTGAATTTGACTTCTGCGAGCCTCCACCCGATCAGT
>NW_017807270.1:0-450 GCF_001891065.2 Hippocampus comes | reverse complement strand
AATGCATTGTATCTGGCAACAATTTCCCTCAAGATTGTTGCCTACGCAAAGGTACGATACAGACGAGTACAGAACCGCAATGCATGGTCACTGATGAAACTGTCAGTTTTGTCGCCGCTCATTTTCATAAAATTCGATGCGAAGCGGAAGTTCATGTCTATTAAGCAGGAGGTTGGCAAGAGTGTGGAGACGAGACATTGGGTTTACAGGAAAGGTAGACCCGGGTGTCATCCGCAAAGCAATGGAAGAAAATATTAAATTGACGGAAAACAGCGCCAAGTGGGAGGAGGTAGATGACGAAAAGCAGGGGCCCCGGGAAAGAGCTCTGCGGCACACCTGAAATCAGTGGGCAGGGGAGGGATGAGAAAGACTTGAGCTGACTGACCAACTGAACAGTATGGGGGAGCCGGGCTTTTCATTGACAATCCGACGCATATTTATTTTGCAGTA
>NW_017807269.1:0-583 GCF_001891065.2 Hippocampus comes | reverse complement strand
ACAGCGCGTTATTCATTTTGACATAAACTGTAGTTTTGTTGTCTTTAGTGAGAAATAAAAGAATGGCCAATGTTTTGTCTGTGCTAGTTCGTTTGGACACCAAAGACAAAATCTTTCTTGCGCACCTCTTTTGAACTTTTGCATTTTCAAGAAAAAACATCAACACTTCTATTTTGGGATGCCCTAATCCCATTTTTCCCGATTCGACACCTACCTAAATGAGACCACATCCAAATTGTCTCAAGTATATTCTGATTATTATTTTTATGATTATTTGAATAAAGGTATACCAAGATGATACACTTTTATGTCGCTGTAAACTAGCAGTGTTTCTAATCGAGTTAACAACTAAAATCTGTTATTCTTGATTTAAGAACTCTTTTTTTAAAATGTAAAAATCTGATCTTTTTCAGCTGATGCCGATCCTCTGAAAATCACGTGATCGGGCGCGGATTACCGATCATGTCGGGGCAGCCCTACTTCTATTCATATAGCTGATGCTTTTGTGGCTCTTTCATGACATTATATTTATTGTGGCAGAAGACCATTTGAGCCTTCTCCCAGTGTGGTCTCATCATCACAA
>NW_017807268.1:0-253 GCF_001891065.2 Hippocampus comes | reverse complement strand
AATCATGATTTTGTTTCCCATCTAGTAATCATTTTTTAGTTTAAAAATGTCATTGTTGAAGTATCATTCAATCAATCGAACTTTATTTATATATAGCACTTTTCATACGTAAAAATGCAACTCAAAGTGCTGTGCAATTAAGATTTTGAAATTACAACATAAAAAGAGAACGCCCCCCAGCATACACAGAAATATCCTCACAAGCATGTCGATATGCTCGCGCACACGCACACACACAAAAGCACACATTCCC
>NW_017807267.1:0-212 GCF_001891065.2 Hippocampus comes | reverse complement strand
TCCACGGATGAAGACTGACAGCTAGGCAGTATCACGTGTCGCTGTAGCGCCAGTAACGCTCGTTGCAATGCATTATATTCGTTAGCGCCTGCTGCAACCTCAAACACGCATAAGGGTTTCCCTCATACATTTCCTGATGTGAAGTAGGTTCACAGTACTTGGTCCAAATCATGACAGTGCTTGAGGTGTGACTAAGTCATTTTTGAAGGGTT
>NW_017807266.1:0-255 GCF_001891065.2 Hippocampus comes | reverse complement strand
ATCTTCACTCACAAGAACTGTGCGCGCTGACTTCCATTTTATTTTCACATCCCACATAGGTGCGATCCCAAAATCACAAACATACGCAATAGTGTCATCTAATTGTAATTCTTTGTCAATTGTGAACTGGGAGAAAAAAAGGTGTGTGCCTGTTGATTTGATTGAGCCATCCCCCTTCTGCAACGTCAAAGAATATTTGGTAGCCTCGTGAGGAATGTCTCGAAGCAATCTTCAAAGATGAATTTTGGATGTGGC
>NW_017807265.1:0-250 GCF_001891065.2 Hippocampus comes | reverse complement strand
ATTTTGTCCTACATCCGCATCGTGGGCCTCCTCTAAGACAAAACGAGCCCCTTTGTCGGCTGACTCCCTTATCTCCAAATCAATTAAATCATCATTAAACAGAGGGGCGTTATCATTTACATCCTGAATGTGCAAATTAATTCGATGGAGCTCCAGTGGATTCTCCAATACGACTTCCTGTTTTAGGATGCACGAAGCCTTGTTACCGCAAAGCACCTCTCTGTCAATCCTGTCGGCCACAATCAGCTCT
>NW_017807264.1:0-225 GCF_001891065.2 Hippocampus comes | reverse complement strand
TCGCCTCTGCAGTGAGGAAGCGGATGGTGACAGCTCGGCCTCGAAAACCCTCACATAGTTCTATTGAATTGCTCAAAGGTCAAAACATTGCATGTTGCGGTTTAGCCAAAAGTTCTTTGGCAGAACTTTACAAAAAAAAAAACAACATGATTATAGTTGACGTTTTTATTGTCCCACATAATAACTCTGCATATTGTTCCAATACTTGAAAAGAAACTTTTTTCT
>NW_017807263.1:0-336 GCF_001891065.2 Hippocampus comes | reverse complement strand
CAACATAGTTTCTTGGCACCAAGATGGCACCAAGACTTTACTCTTAGACAGGGCTATGCTACCATTTTGAAGTATACTAGAGGGCTTCACAAAAAACACAAAAAAGCTAATTATGCATGATAGGTTTAAAACAAAACAAAAAAAAATCTCAGAATATGTAAATTTCGGACTTTCAAATAAATTACATTGTAACCCTTTCCAGGGTCTAATAGTGTGTGTGTGTGTGTGTGTGTGTGTGTGTTTTTATATATATATAAAATTGTATACATTTTAAAAAAGGAAATAAAACATAAATTTAAACGTACATTTCAATTCAACAATTTTAGAGGAAAAATT
>NW_017807262.1:0-639 GCF_001891065.2 Hippocampus comes | reverse complement strand
TTTTCATTTTATGATTATTTTTCTTGAAAAAAAAATGTAGGATGAAAACTGCTCCAAAATTACAATTGTGTAATATTTCAAAAATTTTAAATGTTTTTAAAACGTTTCTCTTAAAATAATGTTTTTTTTAATTCATCACACAATATTTTTCGAATTCTTAGTAATTTTGACACATCAGGGAAAAAAAAACAAAAACTCACGGCACAACCACTTTGCAAAACAATACAAAAAAGTGGAGAAACAAGTTAATTATATCGCTTCTGTCTGCTCTAAATTGATAGACGAAAAACAACCGATCAGAGATCGAATGCGTGACTTTGAACTATGACTGTGACTATGAAGATGAAGTGTTTTTTTTTTTTTTTGTAAAAAAAAAAAAAACCTGATAACATGATAAGCTGTCCACTGTAGTAACCGCTGTCCCTCAAGGGTTTCATTGCAAACACCCCCTTCAATTTTCCGTAACTCTCAGGCACTTTCAATTCACATGCAACAAAACATCCACTCGGACGAAAATAGAGCAGAGCCCTGATGATTCGAAAAAACAGAGACCAACTTTCGTGTGACGCCAGCCCACGTTTAATTAAACTAAGGGCCAGGCCCACGGTGGGGGCAATCGTGGGGGTGAGGGGGGCGGAT
>NW_017807261.1:0-451 GCF_001891065.2 Hippocampus comes | reverse complement strand
GGGTCATCAATTCATGTCTCCAAACGTAACAATCCCTGTACGGCAGAAAAACAACCAAACAAGTAATCAAGTAACGTACAAATGCAGTACCCGAAAGCTCAGTCTTCTACTCGTCGTACTTGGCTCCCTGCCACAACTTCCACTGTGAAGCGAAACTGCAGCTCCCGTGAGTGGAGTTGTTGGGCCATAAATTCCTGCCACCGCTCTGGCTCGGATGGAGGAGCGTGTTTGGCTTCACGCTAATCCCCCTCGTCTTCCCTTAGCCGTGATGCAGCCAGAGCTGCGGTGAACAGGGGAGGGGGCATTACGATCAACTGGAGGCAGCCGGGGTCAAGAGCAACAGGCCGTCACGGGACTAAACAGCTCCCACGGTCTGCCTCCACAAAGGGGCTGATGACGTGTGTGTCTGTCTTTTACAGGGAACTGATGCCAAAGTCCTCCGAGGGTCAGC
>NW_017807260.1:0-831 GCF_001891065.2 Hippocampus comes | reverse complement strand
GTGATATGCACTTAGACTGAATTTACCAAATGGAAATTTGACTGCAAGCGTTTTCGTGACGAAGACAACTACTTTATGTAACATGCCATCAAAAAGTTGATAGCTGTTCTCACACTCTCTCCCTTTTGATTCTAACCTATCTTCCTACCACAACTGAGCACCCAGAATCAATGATGAAGCTTACCATGGACTGTCACATGGCAAGAGGCGCCTTCAGCTCAACGGTTTTTGTTCCAAAGTGTGAAATTAAGGAAGTGACTGGCGGTAATTCAAGTGGCTATGGAGTCCATATCACGCTAGCGGTTACGGTTGTGCTCGAACTAGCTAATGGTTTAGCTGACTTGACACTTTTTAGAGCATAGAATGTTGCCAATATGTGTCAACTGTGGGCTTGTAAAGCCCTTTGAGACGTTGGCGATACAAATAGACTTGACACCAGATTTGCACCTGATTTGTACAATCTTCCAGAGGTCTTGGTTTGCAGTTGGAGCATTGACGACGGGCCACAGGAACTTTTTCGTTTCTTGAAATAAAACTACTCGGAAATGAACGTTTCTCCGTTTCATTCATACACGGGATACGATCCATACTTGTTGATCTTATTGGCTCTCCATAGCTGTGAAAATCAGAGCATTCGTTCAAAACACACGATAAGTTTCTGCCTGACATTTTCCAAGCAGTTGTTTATTCCATCGTGAATTCTTTCTCGGTTTGTGGGGTTAAGAAAAATGTCCTTGTGATGCCGGACTCGCAAATCCACACGAATAAAAATGAGAATGAGGCTCTCTGCCACAGAAAATGCTGCTAATTGGTTCAATGAATGCATTATGC
>NW_017807259.1:0-233 GCF_001891065.2 Hippocampus comes | reverse complement strand
TTTTTTTTTTTTTTTTTTTTTTTACGCACAAGTAATTTTCTTTGTTTTATTTTTAGTTTGACAGTAAGTTTGACACTCATCTGAGAGTGTCAGTAATCAAACTGAAGCCTCTTTTTTGAGATTTATTCAATATTCGCTGGTGTTTGTGAAGTGGACAAATGAGTGCGATAAAAAAAAAAAAGTGAACAGTAATGTTGCTCAAGATTATTCCAAAAGTGACTGATAGATGTCCA
>NW_017807258.1:0-551 GCF_001891065.2 Hippocampus comes | reverse complement strand
CTGGCCACATTTGGCCGAGCATTCAAAACAACAATTTTCTATTGTTGTGTGTTCCATTCAAGTGTCATCAAAAAGCTACGTTTTGTTGACGCCATCTAGAACAGCAGAGAACCAACCGCGGAAATCTGTCACGGGCTAAGACGACTTCCAGCACTCCACGATGAAACATTCCTCTGCCCCTATCTTTCGTGAAAACAACAAATCACCATCAAAAAAGCCCACAAAGCAAAGAGCCGTTTTTGGTCCCGCACAACTTGGCGCGTGTTTAACACCGAGCCCATCAATGTGGGCTTGTTTTTTTTTTTTTCTCACGGTGTAGAGCGAGGATGGCAAACACGTTTTCATCTCGGTCCGCACTGAAGAAACGGTCGCCCTCGGGCGCTCGCTTATGATGAAACGACATCCCGATGTGCAATGGCTAGGAGTACAAGAGGACACCAAAAATCCCGGTTTGGTACAGTAAGGGAACAAATTTGCTTCTCTTTCGACTTTTCTGTTTAGTGAGAGAGATACTGGAAAAGGATCGTTTGCTGAAATGTGACAATGCGCTC
>NW_017807257.1:0-399 GCF_001891065.2 Hippocampus comes | reverse complement strand
TATATTGTATTTTTTGTAATATATTTCGAAATGCACGAAGATCCAGGCTTCTGCAACAATTATTAAAAAAAAAAAATCCAAATACCCTATAGTTAGGATAATCAGTTTGGAAAATGAACACATTTTCCACAAAAAAAAAAGTTCCATCAAAAAAATGTTTTTTTTAAATTGGGGGAGAGGAGGGGACATTGAAATAAATAAAATTCTGCAAAAAAGTGAAATTGTGAGTGCTGAGCCATAAGTATTCTGGGGTCCACTGTAGTAGAGGAAACATGTTTACACTCATGCCCCCACAATAGTTTTGTCAGAACTTTTCCATGAAAATGGAAAAATCTACATTGTAAACAACAACCAATTGTTTTGCTTCAAAATGTATTGTGGTGCTATGTATAAAAAGGT
>NW_017807256.1:0-229 GCF_001891065.2 Hippocampus comes | reverse complement strand
ACAAGCACTCTATGGAATAAGTCTAACAGTAATATCGAGGTTGCCTTGTTTTGCACTACAACTGTAAATGCAGTATATTCTGAACTGTCATTATTTACTCCACACTTAATATTTCTTCCTTTCTATGGAGCTCTTTGCTTTTTTTTTTCATTTGGTTTTCTAATGAAAAGTTTTTAGGGGGGCAACTGTAGTCCGTTAATAAACTACATAATGCATTTTCTTGCATTCA
>NW_017807255.1:0-366 GCF_001891065.2 Hippocampus comes | reverse complement strand
CAACACGGCGCCAGCTCCCTGGAGGCCGACGTCACACTTAGGTCATTTATCTACTGTTTCTGCCATTTTCATCCGGACTTGTTCATTTTTAATGAATCCGGCGCACTCCAGTTCCATGTGAAAAGTAGCTCAGATGTGACAGGTTCTATAGTTCCATTTCTTTTCAAATACGTTTGTCTTAACCCTTTCATGCACCAATAATGATAACCTGTAACCTGATAGCCTGATAAGCTGTCCACTGTAGTAACCGCTGTCCCTGAAAGGGTTACTATCAGGTCTGCACAGGACTTGTGCGTGACGCACACAAAGGCCAAAAAAAACATGAAAAACTTTGATATACACAGTTGTTTCCGAGTGTAATCACGA
>NW_017807254.1:0-646 GCF_001891065.2 Hippocampus comes | reverse complement strand
GATTAAATTTGCACTTCGTTGCTTCAGTAAAACAAACACTTAGAGAGAGGTTTAAATAAAGTTCTTTTACAGAGCAACACCGTGCTGTTGTTTTTACTTTAAAAAAAAAAAAAAAAAGAATTTCAACCAAGGTTTCATTTCAGCTTCCACGTTTTCGGTGGGACTAATGAAGCCATTGAGGTCATTTCTTCAGGACTGCATGTGGGCATATTATCCAGATTGAAGAAATATTTCAATTCTACTTCACGTAACATTTAATAACAAAATATTTTATTAATTAATGAATATGACTGAGTATTATTTGACGAAAGAATACAGTACATAAAAAAAAAAAAAAACGGATGACAGGACGCAATTGTAACTGAATTCCAAAATGAAATATCGCTCTTTGATTGAAATATGCCAAACAAAATCCAATGTCCTGCTGTGACCCTTACCACTACCTCCTTGCTACCATGGCGACAACAAACTGAGCTACATCTATCGAAAGGTGTAAAAATATGCACAGCTCGGGCTCGAGGCCAGCTGCGTTCCTCTCGGATACAGAGACGCCATTGGCCGGGAGCTCCGGGGCCTGCCAGCCAATAGGAAATGACCTCTCCAGACCACCTGCAACCATGCAATTCCTCTGGGGGGAGGGGGGGGG
>NW_017807253.1:0-593 GCF_001891065.2 Hippocampus comes | reverse complement strand
TTGGCAAGAACTACCAGGTGACCCCTCAGAGTCCCGCGCACTATTCGCAATTGCTGGCTCAGAACCCAAAATGCACGGTCACGCTCCCATTATTTTTTTTTTCCCTGGAATGTTTTATATTGAGTGTTTCTCCTCACATTTCCTGTTTTTGTGACTTTACGATTGGGTTAGCAACTTTAGGATAGATGACTATGGCCTGTTTTGACAGAAGAACGTTGTAATCCTGTCATGTAACTGGAAGGTCAATGCCCAGACACAAACCCTGTAGAGCAGGGGTGTCTAACTCATTTTTGTCCTGGGCCATTTTGGAGTTACATCTTCCCTCGGAGGGCCATTAATTACGACAATGAAATCGATCTAAATGTTGAAACGTCACATCGTATTATGACTTGTACACAACAAATCAAATACATGAATTGTTAGTTTTGAAATCAGTCAACTTTTTGTTGTTTGTTCAATGATTGTCTAAGTGAGTGTAAACTTGCAAAATCACAACATTATTTATGACAAGTGACAATTTGACATTTCGGTTCAAATTTGAGCAAGGATCGTGGAAGTTGACACACGTGATTTGTTTTCGCGGGCCACATAAA
>NW_017807252.1:0-854 GCF_001891065.2 Hippocampus comes | reverse complement strand
AGATGACCTGAATCCGCAGCAAACCAATCTTATACTGTATACTGCAACGTTGATTGTATGACATCGAAGCCCGAAACTTCTCGTACTGCCATCCAAAAAAATTGCAGAAGCTGGATGCTTACTCACTTAGCGCTCAATGGAAAGTGTGGACGGAAAAGGTCCACGGGTGACAAGGACGAGTCTTGAGAGCGTTGGAAGAAACACGAGGGAGCTTGACGAGGAGTGGACTGAGGCTGGTGTCATTGCATCAAGAAGGAGCACACGCAGACGCCTGCGTGTCGTCGTGGCCTGCAGCTGCACAATTGCATGCGTGAGAATTACGTACGTCATCACGAGCGTCTGTGCCGGGCGTTGGAGGAAAAGGACAGCTCTGTCACTCAGCGTCATCATCCTAACAGCTGATGTGCCGAGTTTTTAGTCTTATTTGCCGAGTTAATTTTCTCATTTGTTGTCCATTGACAGAAGTGTTTTTCCTTTAACATCAAGATACGCGCACATGACTTCACATTGTAAGAGAAAGTCAATGGTTCCCAATGTTTAGAGTCGCAAAACTTTATTTGACACGTTACCGACTAACAAAGGAGTGAGTCATGATGCAATTCAGTTCATACAAACGCAATCCATCACTTTGAATGAGTGACAGGGCACAAACAAGGGCAACAACTTGTTGACGGGAATGCGACCTGACTTGCGCTAGCATCAGCATTGTTAACAAATGCAAAACATTGCCAAGCAGGCGGCCATAGGGAATAGATAGTTATTTCTACACTGGCTACATTTGTTAATTATTGTGATGCTCTCGCTACAACTATGAAGCGTGATTCTTTTTCTGATGATAAGTATGAAAATAGGCC
>NW_017807251.1:0-238 GCF_001891065.2 Hippocampus comes | reverse complement strand
CTTGTATGTGAATTTAAGACCCCAAAAAAAAAAAGACAGCCAAAATATTTGGATTTCTGTTTGTATTGCTCCTGGATCTCTGGTACTTGACAAGGGTATAAATATGCAAGTAGGGTAGGGTTGGCGTTTATGGGAGTGAAGGGGGCAGAGCAGAGGCATGCAGGAAATGGGGGAGGGTCATGACAAAGCGGGTCTCAGGAAGGTCTACAAGTGTCTGCCCTGGGTGGTTCCGACGACG
>NW_017807250.1:0-218 GCF_001891065.2 Hippocampus comes | reverse complement strand
CTTTTGCCTGTTTATCAAAAACATCTCTTTATGTTGAAATTATATAAAGTATAGCCTGCTCACTGACTAAAAAGTTAAAGAGCCGCGGTATTCTGACCGTGCGAAGGTAGCATAATAATTAGCCTTTTAATTGAAGGCTTGTATGAATGGTTGAACAAAAAGAAAGCTGTCTCAATTTTAATCATTGAATTTAACTTTTAAGTGAAAAGGCTTAAATA
>NW_017807249.1:0-869 GCF_001891065.2 Hippocampus comes | reverse complement strand
AAATGCTCACATACACAGAACCTTGCCCAACACACGTTTTCTCTCATGAACACCCTTAACGTTCACATGCTGTCTTCAGTGACGTCCGCCTTTTCTCTATATAAGCAACGCGTCGGAACATCAGTCTGTCAAGTGGGGCCATCATTGTCACAAAACAGCATTCACAGATTTTGGAACTCGGTGCATACACAACCCGCGTTATTAGACGCTACGTCCATTTTGGAGAAAATTGGAGACTTTAATGTGCGTCTTATGGTCATGAAAATCCGATAATAAATGTTGGTGACAGAGTGTTCTTGTGCCTCAGTACATTAAGACTGTGTGGAAGGAGCAGTAGGATGGAGCCAATTATCTGCACCACAGAATCACATCTACATGGCACACACTCAGATCCTTAAGTCATTTAATGCCAGCTGTTTTTCTCTAATTGGGAGAGCCAGCCATTTTTGACCATTTTGACTAAATTTTGAAGGCTATTTCCAGCAGAACTTTCACTTTGATGCTATTTTTTTTTTCTGTTTGTGAAACTTTGATTGCAAAGTAACAGTTTATTGTAGGAAAAACACTGCACGGATGCAAGAACTATGCATGAACTTGGCATGAACTTTTCATCAATGTTGAACTTGATCCGTGTTCTCACCACCGCACTGCTTTCGCACACCGATTGCCCTACTGAATACACACGTGCTCACAAGGTGTGTGTTTTTTGCAAACAGAATTTTACATTTTGGCATTAAATGAGTTAAAAACATCTGATTCCATATTAAGTCAGAACACCCACTCCTGGGATATTCTGAAGTACGCCTTGATTTGTTGACAGTTTTGGTCATTAAATGTGTGTCCGCAGTGCAGAAGTGCGGGGAGGACTC
>NW_017807248.1:0-228 GCF_001891065.2 Hippocampus comes | reverse complement strand
GCTATACATCGTGAAAAACTTGATGAAGCCCCCCCCCCACCTCCCAAAAAGGGAAAAAAACGAATTCAAAAGCCTTTTTCTGATCATAAATCCATAGCGTATGTCTCCATACTTGACTTCTATCCGTACTATTGAGAATTTGCAACTAAGCAATGAAAAAAATATCTTTTTCGATCTGCAAAGTGCACAGGCGGTTTGGAGAAATCCAATTCTGTTCAGCAAAGGAGA
>NW_017807247.1:0-265 GCF_001891065.2 Hippocampus comes | reverse complement strand
ATATATATATATATATCGATAGATAGATAGATAGATATAAGATGAAAAGCATTACATTTTCACTCGTGGTGGAAGGACGTCATTTCTTTATTTCATCATTGCTCCTCGAATAAACACCTACACTATACACTCCCCCAGGTTAATTTGCCTGATATGATTCTGATGTGAAATAACAATCATATCCAGCTTCTCCTTGCTCTTAAAGTTGCCAACAAGTTCTCCTCATCTCCGTGATTATCCACTCTAATCCTCATAATTGAGTGTG
>NW_017807246.1:0-589 GCF_001891065.2 Hippocampus comes | reverse complement strand
ACTGATCACGCTACGCCTGACTGTTACAACTTCTCTTTATTCTTCTTTGTATTTTCCGCAATCTAGATGCCCTGTGACACCATGCTGCCTCTCATTGGTCAGTCTTAGTACTGCAACAGACATCTGGTTTGAGGGGATACATTGGAAGTTATCGTTTGTGTTTTTTTTTGTTTTGTTTTTTTTTGTTTTTTATGGGATGGTACAACCCGGATACATATTGCTGCATTTTTTTTAAATAATGGTGCAGTATTTTATGCAGTGTCAAAACTATTTTACAAGTCCGATCAGGAAGAAGATGAATATGTGCGTTGCTCCTGACACTTACGTAGACTGTTTATTGCGACTCTTGTCTGCATGTTCTCATAGTGCAGGCCCAGGCTTATCTCGTCCGGATGTTCTGAAGCGGGATGACGGGTCACATGCGCCAAAGGTCTGCAAAGACAAATACTGCATGGGTAATACAAATATCCAAACACATTCTAAAGGATGCAAACAGAAATATGAAATGCTGTAGTTATTGAATTTTGTGTACCGTTCTGATTTCATATGACCTTTTTCCTGGAATTGACTTTGCTTTTGCGATTGGTTT
>NW_017807245.1:0-921 GCF_001891065.2 Hippocampus comes | reverse complement strand
TTTGTTGACATCGTTGGGATTCCCCCAAGTTTACCTATCAGATTAGGTTTAGAATGGCAAACTATGGGCATGGGACGATGAATGTTTGAGTTGGAGGTATGCTTGGTGGCTTTCGGTTAAGGTTGGGGACAAAGATTTCGGGACTGTGGTTGAGGTACGACAGGTTAGGGTTCGTGACTAACATTTGGGATTATAGACTGATGTGATTGGGACCAAGAATTCTGGTGAGCGACTAGGGATGACAGGTTAAGGAGCAAGGTTTGGGGATTTGGGGTTAAATAAAGTGCTCCTAAGTGTTTCTTTAATCAAGAAGCCAGGATCCATCTGTGAAGATCTCATGAGTCCAAACTAGTCTGGTGACCAATTCTGTTCCATGCCTGTGGAATACAAAATAAAGTTGATGCACATCCATTCATGCTAAACCGTTTGTAGTGGACCTCACCCACGAAGCAGATGGATTCCAGCCATGCTGGGGATATGTGGATGATGTGGCCTGGGACCAAATGGACTCCCTTTGATGGCTTAATGCAAAAACACAATCAAAAAAAAAAAAAAAAGATACCTAAAATATTTTGAGATGCTACTGTTGCTATTCAAAGAATGATGATAAATGATTATCTGATGTAGGGATATAATTGCGGTCCATTAAAACTAACGTGCAGCATTTCCAACTGTTCAGTGAGTTGAGTTTGTACCTGAAAATGAATAGAGATACAGCTAAGATATCCTTACTGTCCAGTGAAAAAACATGTTCAGTGGGCCCCTTCAATCCTTGACAATTCGGCACCTGCGAATCACATATTTGCAGATTTTTCTTCCATTTTTTCATTCATTCTCTGAACCACTGAACCTTGTTTTTTTTTTAATCCCAAAGAAGCACTGCTGCTGATAATCAGCTGCCAATCATCAGTCCAAAGCACG
>NW_017807244.1:0-531 GCF_001891065.2 Hippocampus comes | reverse complement strand
TCCCATCGTAGAACTGGGTTCATTTCTCACCACTTACGATCCGATTCACTCCACTTGGAATGCAGTTTGACTCACTCGGGCTCTGATACGGTCGACCGCAATGATGTGACACAATGAAATCGTGAGAATGCCACCCAGACAATACGATACGATGATAATGTCACGTCATAGGATACGATCTGATTAGAATGCCACCCACACTAACGGTGATACGATTCACCGCAATCCTAATTTGAAATCCAGAAATGAATTCCAATGACCAATAGTTAGTCAAATGTGATATGATTACGTCGCAGCCCTCTCCGGTTACGATACCCGAATTAAATCTGCCGTCCCAGTTCCCTACAAGTGCGATACAGTTGACTGCAATTGTGATGTGATACGAACCATCAAATTCCGATGGCGGCAGGGTAGGATTCACCTCAATCGCTATTTGATGCAATACGGTTCAGTTGCAGTTAACTCCAATAGGATTTGATACGATTGACTTGAGTTACATTGCGATCGGGAATGTGATTCATTCCGGTGACT
>NW_017807243.1:0-1046 GCF_001891065.2 Hippocampus comes | reverse complement strand
CCGTTTGGATATTTGCGTTAGGGACGTTGCGAAGAGAAGAAAACAAAAGAAGCGGGGGAAATCCTCGGAATCTGAAAGGCTGTTCTCAAAAATCCTGATACAAAGGGAAAAATGAACCTCATTCCACGGCAATGTACAGTAGATGCAATGTTGGGGGCCGAACATGATATATAAATACCGTATGAATCAAATATGCTACTCCAGGATGTGTACAATACTACTGATACAACACTGAGGGCAATTCCAAGTGCCCATATTGAATTCAATCGACAGCTACCGTGGATAATGGAAAAGGCTACGTAGCCCTGTTCAAGTGCCAGGTTTTTGCGCTATCAGAAATGAGACCAGTAGAAATCATTTGAAAACTTTTCCCGCCATTATTGTGACCTACAGACTGCAAAACGGAGTTGAAAACAAAAGAGAGGGAGGGGGACTAAAAATAAACAACAGATGAGCGTGTGGGGATGTGACCGTGTTTAGGATCGACCAATCAAATGTAAAATAGGATTCCGCGCACACCTGCCACCATTTAAAGTGCCTTTAACTAATGGACCCCAAATAAAGTTCAGCTGCTTTTCCTGATAGTTCTGTGGTCGCATTTTATAGCACTCACAATGTTATGCAAAGAGCTTGAGAGGGATCTCATCCTCCCGGGCAGGTGTGCAAAAGAATTTACAAGGCGTGAAATGTAGCAATAGCTATCATATAGCAGCGATAGCTCAACAACATGGACGTGCCTCCAAAAATGGATGAAAACATGTGAGAAGGTTCAGGGAGGCCGCCAAGAGGATGCCAGCATCATCGATCGGATGAGCTGCAGGAATTTCAGGCAAGTACTGGCTGTTGAAGTAGCGGACATGTCGTAGCAATCTCCCATCTTCTTCATAGCATCGGGCTATAGGGTCATGTGAGAGGAGGGACGCCTGATCGGACAAAGAAAACGATCCAATCTTGGCTACACTTTTGCAAAAAAACACACTTTGAAATCTCCCAAAACACATGTGAAAATGTGTTTTCGATAAAAAAAAAAAAAAAAAAAAAAAAAC
>NW_017807242.1:0-1213 GCF_001891065.2 Hippocampus comes | reverse complement strand
TGGTCGACATTCCGCAGTTTGCCAAACACCGCTTTCGACTAATATACAATGGAGGACACCAAGTGCGTCTGTCAAGCCTCAAGTTGATGATGAAAAAAAAAATTTTAAAAGAGTAAGCTGATAGCCACGATTGCGCGCGCAACACATCTCTGATCAGTTGATGAAAGCTTCATGGAGGCATAGAGGACATTCTCTGGCAACAGGCGAGAGGAGAGGAGACGAGAGGGAGGGAGCGATGACAAACGAACGAGGAGGAGGAAGAAGAGGGGCTGGCGGGATGTGGAGGGATCCTGGGGGCGTCTAAAAATAGAAGAGCGTGTGAAGGAGAAATGGAATAGAGAGACGGAGGGAAGGAGGGAGGGAGGAGAGGAAGGCGAGCGAGAGTAGCACAAAGTCAAAAAGTGAAAAAGGCAAGCAGAATTTATTTTTAAATCCGACTCTTTCGTTGTCAACCCCCCACCCTCACCACCACCCTCCTCGATATGAAGAATGAAACACTCCGGCACAAAAGCCTCAATGGGAGCGGATTATACCAATGCATGCCACGGGGGGAGGAACAATCAAACGGTTGACCAGGAAACCCAAACAAGCATCACATCCGATGAGTTTATCCTCTCAACAGGAAAATTTCTGACCATCTTCTGACGTTATGGACCAAACCAGTAACCGAATAGGAATAAATTTTGGGAAAAAATAACTTGTCATTGACATAGAGGTGAACCTGAAGCAGCCTCGTTCGTGTATATCAGTCCTTCCTTCGCCTTAATCAGTCACCACGAAGAAGCGCTCAGTTTCAATAATTTTTGCAAGTACATCACCCCCACTCATGTGATATTCCTTAAATGTTGTTTCTTCATTTTGTTTCATCAAATGAATCATTCAGTCAAAAACAAAATATCTCTCAAGCTGGATAGCGAGATATCTGTCTTGCTAGCTAGCTAGCTGGCTAAAAAAAAAAAAAATTCCAACTTCAGACAATTGAGTCGAAATTTAACAAAAACAAATACATGAAGATATTTTTCATCAATTTACAAAACAAAAAAATATCCTGTCCCCTCCACCCCCAAGTCCAAAATAACCTTGTAAGTCCCTGTGATGATCGCACCTTTGCATTCTTTCAAATCGTGAACAAGCACCTCCCTTATCACTCTATCATGTTGATTTGATCTTATGTTATATTTTGATTTTGAGTTACTAGGCTAACACGGGACCT
>NW_017807241.1:0-222 GCF_001891065.2 Hippocampus comes | reverse complement strand
AGTGAATCAATAAGGTGCCTATCCCAGCTTACTTCTGGCAGAAGGGGGACTACACCCTGAACTGGTCGCCACAAACGACCATACATATCCACATCATCACCGAGTGGGGAACCGACTCCATGCTGCCCGCTCAGGCGAACAGACCACTACACCAACAGCGACTTACAGTAGATGTATTATTATTATAGTAGTAGTAGTGTTATTAATATCCATCCATTTTCT
>NW_017807240.1:0-610 GCF_001891065.2 Hippocampus comes | reverse complement strand
CGAACGACCCGATCGCGCACATGCAAGCATACACAAACACGCAGCGCTACGCACTCACGGGGTGCCCACCAGTGCACTCGCGCACAGATGCACGCACACTACGATGAGCAACAGTTGGAACGGGCCGAAAATGAATGAAAGCTCAAGATACAAATAAAAAAACCTTTTTTTTCCCCACGCATTTCCTCCTCCCAACCCTTGCGGTCGACCTGGGACCAGTTCGCTGGCTCCCGGTCGATTCTGATCGACGTATTGGGCACCGCTGCCTTAAAATCAGAGGTAATTCACTGACTAGCTTTGCACTTAGCGCCGCTTTTTGGGCATGAGCGGTGATGCAGTCATCTGATCGGTTGCCCTCTATGTCAATCAAGTAACGGGATTGATGATAGGCTGACGGAGTACGTTCTGTGAAGTTGGCGCCTTGTTTGAATGGCATCGCCGCTCGGCGTGTGAAAGCCCGAGAGCCGCATTGAACCAGCCAAAGAGCCGCATGCGGCTCGCGAGCCGCGGGTTGGCCACCCCTGCTTTTGTAGCATGAATGGCAACTGGCAATAGCAGTAGCAAGCGGCACCTTACCTCTTGGGTTGTACCATCTCAACTAGAACGGGGG
>NW_017807239.1:0-1207 GCF_001891065.2 Hippocampus comes | reverse complement strand
TTGTGGCAGATTCTATTAGTTCTGGAGTTTTCATTTATTTATTTTTTAAATACAGTTACAGTAGTTTTACTTAGGTTTTAGAGAAAATTTGTTTTATTTCTTTTGAAAAGCTTCGTTTTAATTTAGTTGTTTTTTTTAAATATAGGGTTGGTTCTTTTGTAAATACAAATCTACAGCAATACCAAATACATTTATAATCAACCCTGAAAGCTCATACATACTGAAAAAACAAAAATGAAGGACATTATGCTATAAATATAGTGGATCTAGTTTTATAAATGGAAGATGGAGTTTCATTTCTTTTTATTAAAGCATTTTCGTTTTCATTTGATTTTTATTAAGGATAATTTCCACTTTTCCAATTTCCTTGGCTCGTTCCGTTACATGCATGGAGTGATCCCACGTAACAGTTTCCTCCCATAATGCAGGTCCAATCATGATTTCAGTTTAGGTGCATGCATTTATTGAATCATTTGGATTGTTGAGCAGAAATGTACTTTGAACATAGCAGAAATGTTATTGTAGTTTGTTTCTGAGTGCTGAGTCCTTTTGTTGCTGGTAGGAACAGTGTGGCTCCAAATCATGTCTTTCTTCCCACAATGCCCCTGAGTCACCCTAAAATGCACCTAGTATTGTGCTTTTAAGCCCACCACCAAGTAGTCAAAAATAATATGGGCTATTCTCTTAATGGCTCCTTATATCATTAATGGAAATGTTTGTTTTTCGTGTTATCGCTAGTTTTTAACTATTATAACCTTGTATGTCTCTAATTTGATTTGCAAGAAGCCGCAATGTCAGAGGACAACCATGTTTCAGAAAACAGAGGCTGCAATGAGGTATCAATGATTATCTTGTGCACTCAAGGTCACATATGTAGCCGGCACAACCCTCTAGCCTTAAACAGACCTGTTACCTTGGGGCTTCAGGTGATTTGCTGAAACTACTAAGAGCATTTTGAAGGTACTCTGAATTAGTATGTAAAAATATTAACTCTGCAACTAGCCTGTGTTTCTGCCACTGTTGAGGGAAAAACAAAAAACCCACAACCAGCAGGTGGTAGTACAGACTTCAGTTTTGTTACTTTTTTTTAATCCTTTGACAGTGTTCTGATCCACACCTTTAACAAACAGTTTGCAGTGAATATCCCTGCAATATTCAGTGTGAAGTACAGCAATCAATTTGCATTAAGAACATTTTGTATGGTTTA
>NW_017807238.1:0-587 GCF_001891065.2 Hippocampus comes | reverse complement strand
ATGGTGTGATTAAAACAAGAATGTACTTTAAAAAATGTTCCAAGCCCGCCCCTACCCCCACCACACTAAGTGATTTTTTTTTTTTTTTAAAAAAGGGAAGTTGACCTTTTTCATAATTTTTTTATGTTATATTGGGGGTGGGGAGGGGGGGGGGGGTTAACGCCTCGATTAAGACATATATATGTGGGGAAAAGGACGTTGAAAAAAATAATGCTCTTTGGTCCTATAATAGATCACCAAATAAGGTGATCCATCAGAGCCCAGAATAGCATCTTAATGATTTTAAAGCAATCACCTCGAGCTCAAATGGCAAACGTGTTGCCCAATAACTGAGAGAGAGAGCAAAATCAAGTATTGATGGGGTGACCGAGTAAGAAATTCCCCCAAGTTCAAGTTGGGCTGACTTGGGTTTCTTGCCTCCTCTTTTTTTGAGCAGCTTCATTTCATGTCGTCGTCGTCGCATTTCATCATCCCGCGCCTTTGATCAGCAATATTTGCCCTTTCGCTATCTTGTTTCTGCTCCTTTAGAGCTGCTAAAAGTCACGCAACAGCAGGCGGAGATTTAAATCAATACGAAATGTAAGGAT
>NW_017807237.1:0-726 GCF_001891065.2 Hippocampus comes | reverse complement strand
ACCTCTGCAGAAGTGCTCCCTGGTTGATTTACATGCATGGAAAACCCCCCCAAAAAACATTCACCCAATTGGAAACGGATTTTTTCAACTGTATTAACACACCCTGACAATTCGATTAGAAAGCACATTCCTCTCCACATGTTTACACTGGATGCAAGAAAACATACCTGTTAAAAACATTTTCGAAATATCCAGCAAAAATATGTCCATTACAAAAATAAAAATGAAACCTGTAACCGTGCCCCTCGTTACCCAACTGAAAATTAGTATTAATAATATTTTAAGTGAGCATCATTCAAAAGATGTGAGCAAGAAGGAGCATCGGACATTTTATTTGTTATCGTAAACCAAAATATCCTCTGTAGATTATTGTGCAAAAATAAATCCTCGTCACTCATGTGGTAGTTGTACAGAGCTGTAAAGTTACCGATATACTTTAAACCCCTTGACTTGTACCAGCTAGCAAGCAAGCAATAAGTCACTAATTCAGCGAAACCTATGCGGCCAAACAAATGAGAAGGAGCATTTGGGTGGAGATCGAACTGCGTCCTGTCAATGGATTGTAAACTGCTACATCACAGAGTAATGTGAAATAGTGAAGAGAATGAACTTTTTCAGTATCCCACTTAATATGTGCATGTAAATGTGCGCACATTGAGGCACCGACTCCAACACACAGTCACATAAGACGGTTGATGAATAGAAGAATGACTAATATTTGGACGT
>NW_017807236.1:0-518 GCF_001891065.2 Hippocampus comes | reverse complement strand
AACAATGACAAGTAGGAATGAATGCAATAAAAAAAAATAAAAAGGCTTTTTTAAAGTGTAACAATTTGAAAGTATAGAAATTTGCGTGAAAATGTAATGAGTACAAGTAAAAAGTAGGCTGGAAAAATAAACACTCTAGTAAAGTATAGATAGATACCCAAAATATCTATTCGAGTATTGTTACACAGTATTTTTTACTTTGTGACTTGCGACTACTGATGCTTATTCTCGACAAACAACCATCCACAGGACACTTTTGAAAGCTTTAATTAAGCTGACATGCATGTTTTTAGGATGTGGGGGAAATCCACACAGGCAGAGGAAGAACATGCAAAAGTCCACAAAGGAAGGCCAAAGTCTGGATTTGAACCCACGACCTCTGAGCTGTGAGGCTATCCAGTTGTCCTTGCTGTCATATCATTCAGTCATTCATTACTTTTTTATAGCAGTGTTTCGACTTATGACTTTCAAAATAAAACTGTACATCGTCAGCCGATTTAATCGAATAGCATAAATAG
>NW_017807235.1:0-461 GCF_001891065.2 Hippocampus comes | reverse complement strand
ACATCTTGACACCTGCTCTGACCAGGAAGTCTATTTCAGACAAACAGGGTGTTCATTTCCTCAGCGCCATCGGTGAACTCACGGTCGAGCGGTTCTGGGTTCAAATCCACTTTGTGTTATGTTTTTTTGGGTTACGTTTGGTTTGGTGCCCTTTCTGTCTCCACCTGTTCTCGTCATGCGTGTCCCTCGTGCTGAACCAATCGGCTCCCTCAGCCCTTTGTGTCTTGTCCGGGTGTTTCTCGTTGTCTCGACACTTTGCTCGTATTGAGTTCCCTGCGGTCTGTCGGTCTTTGTTGGATCATTGGGAGTTGGGAGTGTCTGTGTGCTCCTGTCGTAGTTTTGTTTGTTCCTTTGGTTCCTTGTAATTTGCAGCACTTTGTCCGAGTACCGTCACTGTCTCATTGAAGACAGTGACGGCAATTAGCCGGCAACCGGTTCAGGGTGTACCTCGCCTACTGCCC
>NW_017807234.1:0-313 GCF_001891065.2 Hippocampus comes | reverse complement strand
ACATGCACAGAGACACACAAAGTTTGCTTGTTTTACTCAACGCCCCTTGCGAGCTACCTGTCGATCACGATCGACGTAATGGGCACCCCAAGCCGCGAGTGGATGTGCATCAGTGTGAATTTTCAACCTTCATTCACCAAATTAATTTAAACCGCCGTTTGGGTAACAATTATTGCTCATGCACAAAACTGAGAGGCAAGAAGGTAAGATCACAACAATATGAGGCAATTGGCAAAACTGTGTGCGGTAAAAATAGAGTTAAAAAAGAATCAATGATTAAAAAAATACAACTGTGGGAAACTTTGAAGATTGT
>NW_017807233.1:0-775 GCF_001891065.2 Hippocampus comes | reverse complement strand
TGGAGCCTGTTTGATGACTGGTACTGCTTTGACAGGCGTCCAAACAGGCTCTGATACATAGCATTTAACTGCTTGCCGAACAAGGATTGGCTGTGAAACAATAATGGAGAGCAAACAGCCCCAGCAACAATTATTTAAAAAACAAACAAAACAAAAAAAAAAAAACATGGCGAACAATTTGCAACTAATGGAGTTACCAGCTAAGGCCAATGTTAGCCTAGCTTCTCTTTCTTCCTCTTTTTTTCGGCGAACTGAATGCTCTGTGACACAATACAGGATCGAAATGCTTCTACACCAAACATCTGATTGAGGGGCATTGGAAGATGTGTAGTGTTTTGGTCATTTGGACTACACCGCGCATGCTAAGAAAACTGGCCCAGTTTGTCCTCGCTAAGTATCGGGCGCTCGTATTTGAAAACTCATTCAAGATGGTAAAACTCGCTACGTGCGTACACGGCTTAAGGTGACCTTGGGCCTGGTGTTTGAAGTCAATTGTTGTGTGGTGCGACAATCAGAGCGGCCACAAAGCCAAGTTAGTTAGCTAAGCGGCTCTAGCCTTTAGCCTTTAGCATTCAACCTTCAAGCTTCTCCTGCTGTGCTTTGGCTGCAAATCCCAATCAAGGCGATTTGTCTTAGAGGTCATTACTTAAAGTCTGGAAATCTCTCATATACACACACACACACACACACACATGCGCGGGCACAGACACAAGGCTAGTCATGCACGTGGCACCACAGACGTCGTTCAAGTAAGCTGGGTACTTTTCTTGCGCAC
>NW_017807232.1:0-909 GCF_001891065.2 Hippocampus comes | reverse complement strand
GTAATCTCAATATTGTACTCAGACGTATTCTCTCGGTCTAAAGCACCACTCGTAACCAGAGCGTAATTATTTGAAAAAGACGGCTTAAGGGAAAAAGGCAAGCCATTAGGTAGCTGCAGTGTAACTTTGCTATTATTTCCCGAGTCCATGTCTTTGACACTAATCAAAGCCACCACGGTGCCACGTGTCGCATCTTCACGGACAGGACTGGGTTTAGAAGTCAAAACAATTTCAGGAGCATTATCATTTATGTCTTCGATATCAAGCTGCAGGCGACAGTGACCTTCCATTTCAGGTACACCTTTGTCTTTTGCAGTGACATCAATCAGATAGGATGCAAACGCCTCGTAGTCTAACTCCCCCTTTAAAACAATTTGTCCAGTTTGTTCATTGATTTCAAATGTTGATAAAACAGCTTCTGGAGTACGGTCCCCAAAATAATATTTAATTTCACTATTAACACCCTGATCAATATCTGTCGCTTTTAATTTCAAAACGAAAGTTCCTTTTGTGCTATTCTCCCTTAAAGATACTTTGTACTCTTTTTCGTCAAATACAGGGAAATTGTCATTAGTATCAAGCACATCAATTATAATGTGACATGTTCCAGATTTAACCGGGTTTCCCCCATCCACAGCTGTTAGTAGCAAATGATGAATGACCAGTTTTTCCCTGTCCAACGATTTATCTAACACCAATTCTGGAGCACTCAAACCATTCTTTTCGTCTTTAAACTTTAAAGAAAAATGTTCGTTTTTCATTAAAGTGTATGTTTTGAGTGAATTGCTTCCAACATCGGGGTCCTCTGCACTCTCCAAAGGAAAACGTTTGCCAACCGCAACGGATTCGGGTATTTTAAGCTTAATTTCCTGCATTTGAAAACGAGGAAAATTGTCGTTAATGTCTCTG
>NW_017807231.1:0-556 GCF_001891065.2 Hippocampus comes | reverse complement strand
CTGGCGCGGCACCACTTCCAGTATCTCTTGGCAGGAGCCATGAAAAATTGGCTAATTGACATGCCTAGATGACAGCCATGTTTGCACTTGACTTAAGTCTGTGTCACTGTGCGCCACTGCATGCCGCACTGGGTGTTTTCTTGCGACATTGTGATTAGCAGGTGAATCTTACTGTATCGCAGCAGTAGTGGCTGCGAAAGTATCTTTGATGAACCAGACATTGGTGGTATATTGAGATCCATATAATTTTGGCCACAGATGAACAACGTCAGTGCACACAGTTGTCATGCGCTGACGCCTTTTGCCCCACTTACTTCGTGTTGCCATTGGCTGAAAAGTGGCATGACGTATCCATGAAGGCAGCTGCCTCATCACCACTTCCGGAAACGCTGAGATCGCCTGCAGCTGCCGCAACTAAATGTGCGACCCCTTTCTCATGGTCTGAATGCTTTGTGGCACCATGCTGCCTCTCACGGTTCACTCTTGGTACTGTATCAAACTGACATTTTCTCGAAAGTGTAGATATTGTTTAGTTTATGGTTTATGACACGATGTT
>NW_017807230.1:0-230 GCF_001891065.2 Hippocampus comes | reverse complement strand
AACAATTTGTATTTCTCATCCCGGAATGTAATCCCATTTACTTTCATGTCATCTGGCAAACAAGGGTCCCCCCACGCCACTCCTACTTTCCACCGCATGTTTTCTCCCACCTCAACATCCCACGTGTGTGTTCCAGAGGCCAAAGGAGGACCGAGCACGGTGCAAAAGGCCGTAAACCTCTCTGGATTACTTGGACGCTGCTGCTTTTTGACAGAACACACGCTGGTCAG
>NW_017807229.1:0-456 GCF_001891065.2 Hippocampus comes | reverse complement strand
GACGTGCTAACACCTAGCGTCACATGGCATTATTTTTAGGGACGGGCGAGTACCGATACCTGCTCTCGGTATTTGGTCGAAACTTGCCTTATTTTCAAGTATTTGTACGCAACGGGGGCTGATACCAATGGCTGTGAAAAAGCTTTGCTAAGTGAACTGTATCGAAGGCTGTCCTCTCATTTGTCCATTCAATTACAATTTAATTCAATTACACTTAAACTCACTGAGTTGTATTTATTTTATTTCATTTTTTTGTCACTTGTGTTTAAATCGCAAATTCAGAGTTACCGGTAATCAGAACTAAACTCGAGGTCTTTTTAATTTGTTGCTTCATAGACATTTTATGTATCAATAGTATGAGTGGTATTGGGCCCAAATAATATTTACCGAGACAATTTCTATCTCCAAGCAGCTGTTACTGATTTCAACTGGCTCTACGAAAGAACGTGTAGCTTT
>NW_017807228.1:0-1585 GCF_001891065.2 Hippocampus comes | reverse complement strand
AATGCAAACTGCACGCACGAAGGCCGGATTTGAACGGCCAACCTCCAAACGGCAGGCGGATGAACCAAGCACTGCCCCCGCTGTGGTGCCCTCAAGGGATTTCGTGAATAGCAATCGAGGAGGCCATCTTAAACCGTTCAAGTATAAGTGCGACAGGGATGGCGTCCTGTTAACCACGTTGAAGGGGTCTGGGACTCCAGCAGGGGAAATAAAGAAAATTGCGAAGATAAAAAAGAGGCTTAGGAATTAACTGCTTTATTCAGGTCACTGACTTTCAGGCAGTCCTTTTTCATATTGTCATGGCTGAACACGTCAATGAAGGGAGAATTGCGGCTTGAGTGACAGCAGGTTTGTACTTTACTGGCAGTGAGTTCTGTCACTCATGTCTTTAGCACTTTTGCACCTTTAGGGCTTTTCTGTGAAATGTAGACCAGAGACTTCATGGATCGTCTCATCATTTGTACTTGGATGAGAGAATGGCGGTGTGAGGTTTGCCTCGCTGTGATCTTAAAGTCAAGTGTCACTCTGCTTTGTAACCCACGAGTGTGAAGAATGGCTTTGGCACTGCTGTTGAACTTACTTTTGGTAAATGGAAATGTAATGGTGTTTTCTTTTTGGCATTTGAAGGAGAACTAAATAGTTGATTAGACGTTGATGACATCTTGTGGTCCATCCCCCCATAGTCAGTCTGGGCTCTATGGTATTGAAACGTGTAGAATTGTAACAGTGGCCTTCCTTCCTTTATGCTGGCCTTCTCGAGAGAAAAGGGCCTTTTTTGACTCAAGTTGTTGTTTGCATATTATTATTTGTCGATTATTTTTATCCATAAAACAACCTGTGTGTCATCTATGATGACTCATTCCCTCTACAGTCCAGTAGATGCAATGCCCTCTGGAATCTGAAGACATTGTCAATTTATCTTCTGCACATCGTGGTTCAACAGTTTTTCATGTGTATATAGAAATCAGATATGTACTTTGTATGCTGTGGGTCTGCAGTATGAACGCTCGCTCACACATATGCGACCCATACGTCATCAAACGCCAAATATTTCCTGATCCGCACCGGTTGGTGAGCCTACTGACATTTTCCATGAATCTGCTAAGTTGTTTTGAGTAACAGTTGTTGTCATAACATTTAATTTTAATTGAATCCCGCCTGTAACATGAATGATGATGATGGTGATGATTGAAATTCAGCCACGCAGACGCTTCATTAATCACGCGCGGCAATGATGTGACGTCATCTCTAGTCGACGTCTCCATGGATTAAGGAGGTCGAGGATCGTTGCTTCATCTACCCAAATTCAAATTCATTCTCCCTCCTCGCTACTCTGGCGATGTGAGATGATAAAAAGATGAGTCCCTTCATGGGGGAACATATTTAATTCGGTAAACACCACGCCACGTAGTGTGTTTTTTGGGGTCGGGGCGAGCACGTCACTCGACGTCGTGCTTTGTGCGCATGCCTGTCACATTGCGCACACGTAGCCTTCACGTTAGACAAAGCATTTGTTTATTTATGTAATGGTACCGAGTTGTTAAAAGGTCGGATTAAAAAAAAAAATCTGAATTGGTTATCACGT
>NW_017807227.1:0-311 GCF_001891065.2 Hippocampus comes | reverse complement strand
TGACGGTTGAGGGGGCCGAGGTAAGTGTGCTCGCACTACACAAAATGTCCGCTGTGTTCCCTACAAGCCATACATGCCAATTCACAATGCAATTTTGATTGAGTCGTGAAGTTGCCTATGCGCCAATTCACCGACAGTACCAGTCCAAATTTTCCCAATTTTTATTTTTTTTCATGCAGCTCAAACCCAATGGAAAAAAAAAAAGTTGGGCTTTGCTGCTTCTCTGAAGTCAAAGTTGGAAGCAGTGATGCCGGTAACGTGTTACTTAAAATGGCTAATGTAACACGTTAATTCTCTCGGTGAAATAATCT
>NW_017807226.1:0-747 GCF_001891065.2 Hippocampus comes | reverse complement strand
AATGTAAGAATTTTCAAGACATTTTTGAGGCCTCTGCAATTGAATGTGGTCATTTTAAAGATATTTTTAAAGCCACTTTTTCAAAATGGAAAACTTTTTTTTTGTGGAAGGGGACGTCAAATTAACAAACATGAATAATACCTTGCGCATATTTTGCTACGTTTTTGTAGATAGTCAAGACTTTAAGAGGATCTGCGACAGGGAGTGTTGCGCCGCTGGTGGATATGGTCACAGCTGACTTCAATCATGGTCAATCAAAGCGATTCCTTTCAGTCACTTTGAATGTGGCTTGCTCGTCACCCACTAGAGTGCGAAGCACATCTGCACCTTGAGGCGAGCTCTTGGAGACTTTGCCTCATGTTTTTCCTCTCTCCAGGTAATAGTTGACATTCCTACAAATCATAACAACATTCCTGCTTTAGCCTGTGGGGGGAGATGAGGAGGCCGATATTGGTGTGACTGACATTTCTTATCGAAGCTCTGGGGAAAAAAAAAAGAGACACGTATGGATGTGCAGTATGAAAAATGTTCATGATTTTTGTCTGCGTTTTTTTTTTTTTTGGGCTCACATTTCTCAGTTAGCACTTTTAGCTTGTTAGCCAAATAAGTCTTTCCTTTTATTTGAAGCAGTTGAAAGTGGTAGATGATGAAAGTAAGGAGAATAAATATAAACCTTTTTTGGTACAACTTAAGAGTTTGTATATCTAATTTATGATTTTATAAAGACTTTTTGGGGACACTCGCATC
>NW_017807225.1:0-240 GCF_001891065.2 Hippocampus comes | reverse complement strand
GGGATTATGACTAGATTTTTATAGGGCCCAAAAATGTAAAAGTCCAGAGGGTTTAAAAGCAGAACTTTGAGTTATGCATAAAGTTGCAGTGACTCTCCCTCCCTTTAGCCAACCGTATGAGTAAAAAAAAAAAAAAATGGACTATGAAAAATGTCAGTGGTTTCACTTTTTTTTTTCCAATTGTAGTACAGTTCAGTTGTATTCTACAAATTACGGGGAAATGACAAAAGGCGCTAACTC
>NW_017807224.1:0-456 GCF_001891065.2 Hippocampus comes | reverse complement strand
AGCTGACCTAAGATGAAAGAAGCTGGATTTAACAAACGGCACCATCTCTATATCTCTATATCTATCATGAGTAGAAATCTCAAGAAGCTCCACGGAAAATTTGCCACTTTGAAGCAGTTTTTACCTTCGAAATTCATAGGATCGCGGTAAAAAAATCAATCCATGCATGTTTTGACCCAGGGTCTGGTCATCGGGGCAACAATCTAAGCAGAGAAGCCCACACTTCCTTCCCCCGTGGCCATTTTATCCAGCTCCCGGCGCATGTTTGGTTTAAGCTAGAAGCCAAGAACAACATCGGGGCATTCTGTGCATTCTCGGTTTATGTGTACTTTTGGAACAGTACTTGCGCAGCGACTGATGACATTTCATAAAGTCGCAAGGACATAAGAACGGACGCAAATACCAATTGAGAAATATTCATAGCCGATCTTGTGTGTCCTGTGTCATCCCGGAGTC
>NW_017807223.1:0-214 GCF_001891065.2 Hippocampus comes | reverse complement strand
CCCTTGTTCTTGAAACCTAGTGACGCCCCTGTAAAAGATGGAAACAAGATTATAGAAAATGGCTATTTATTTCATGCAATTTTAAGGAAAAAAAATCTTTTTTTGAATTTGTCTGTCATTCTTTTTGGGGGGGAAATTTTATGTACAGTGAAACTCCTCTACAGCGAAACCTACATGACCGAAAATACCCCCTAGTGTGAAAAAATCTTAATGC
>NW_017807222.1:0-223 GCF_001891065.2 Hippocampus comes | reverse complement strand
GACTACGGCGGCAGACGCGGAAAGATCGGTGCGCTTACGAGTGATGTGATTTTCGGCTCTTTTCGGTGATCCGGTTCATTTGGATCGGCTCAGTGAAAAGAGCCGTCTGTTTTTGGCTCTCAAATGGCTCTTTTAACTTTAGATTTTCCTTTAAATATTTATGACAAATTTAGTATGTTGATAAATGGCTTGGTGAACTAAATATTGCACTCTACTGACTGCA
>NW_017807221.1:0-251 GCF_001891065.2 Hippocampus comes | reverse complement strand
CGGGGGCCGACAATCGTAGGTGTTAAACCTGTTCAATATTTACGCCAGTAAACACTGATGTATGTCAACTTATGATTGTGATGTAAAACCAATCAAATGCCAATTAAGCGGGAATGACAATTGGGCCGAATTTGGGCATTTTGCCTTCTTACGATCATGTGGGTCATTTGAGAGTACACACCACACGATAAAGAGTAGGGACACACTTCCAAATTTTTTCTTCATCATGTGCAGGGTCTTTGACGTTTTCA
>NW_017807220.1:0-339 GCF_001891065.2 Hippocampus comes | reverse complement strand
CCAGATGACTTAGGGAGAGCCCGAACACCCTGCGGAGGAAACTCATTTGGGCCGCTTATATCCGGGATCTCGTTCTTTCAGTCACAGCTCGTCACCATAGGTGAGAGTAGGAACGTAGATCGACCGGTAAACCGAGAGCGTTGCCTTTTGCCTCATTTCCTTCTTCCACATGACAGACCGATACAAAGTCTGCATCACATCAGACGCTGCACCGATCCGCCTATCGATCTCCCGCTCCTTCCTGCCCTCTCTCGTGAACAAGAACCATCCCAACCGCTTCACACTAACAGCCCGTATGAGGGGGTTCGGCACACCATAGCGCCGAAGCACCCCCCCCCC
>NW_017807219.1:0-452 GCF_001891065.2 Hippocampus comes | reverse complement strand
CTCTCCTTCAAAAGGTCTTTATGGATGTTAAGCCCAGACATAGATATGAGATGTGCTACGGTAGGTTATCTGGCTCGATTCCTCTGGGAAAACTTGATGTTGAGACTCAGTGCAGGGACAACAGATTCGTCATACACGGCGGAGGTCCCCTCGTGAAGAACGGCACTTATAACATACGAGGGGGTTGGTGGCTATGTGGTGATGATGCGTACACGGTACTGCCACCAGACTGGACAGGCGTTTGTACTCCTATCTTTGTTACAGACCACACTTTTTTATAACACACGCTAGCCAGACATCCAGATTGAGGCGGGACACCCCAACGTTTTCGCCCCACAATTCAGTATAGAGAACCGACGTACCGGATGAGTTTAAACTTTGGTCTAAGGGAGAGACATTGGCCTGGCTTTGTTCCCGTGGGCCGGAGTGGCGAAAAATATGCTCGGAGTAGA
>NW_017807218.1:0-296 GCF_001891065.2 Hippocampus comes | reverse complement strand
CCGATATGCGTTTTACTGGATGGAATTTATTTGATTCTTTCGTGGTGTTTGCTTACCACTTTATACCTGTGGACAAGGGAGTCGAGGCTCTAATCCCTCATTGTGTCCGAGGACCGGCAACCCAAGGCCAAGGACTTGACTCCCAAGGCCAAGGCCAAGGCCAAGGACCAAGGACCGACCTTCGGTCCTCGAGCCGGTCCTCGAGGCCAAGGACCTGCTCGAGGAACACATCCCTGACGTGAGCTTGAAGTCTTCCATTTCATCTCACAGAAATTATCCCACACTTCTTCCTTTAA
>NW_017807217.1:0-312 GCF_001891065.2 Hippocampus comes | reverse complement strand
TAAACAGCTAGCTTGGGGTTATTTGAGTCACTTGAAAAATAATTTCTCCGACAAAAACATCATCTTGAAATGTCTTTTTAATTTGTTTTTTTTCCAAAGAATTCTTAAGCAAAATAGCTCACTTGAAAATCTAAAAAGCTAATGAACTAGCAAATTCTGTCATGCCAAAATGAAAAAAAAATGAAGCTGTAGATTGTCATTAAAAAGTAACGCTACCATGCTAGGTAGCTAGCTTGATACTTTACTTGAGCCCGGGTCAACTTGTGAACTAATTTGAAAAAAAAATAAATAAAACTAGAACTATTTTTTCAA
>NW_017807216.1:0-500 GCF_001891065.2 Hippocampus comes | reverse complement strand
CTGAGTCTCTGATACTCACATCTTATATATGCCCACATTCTGTCTTGATATGTAATTCACTGAGAAAATTTAGAAAATGTCATAAAAATAACCTCATATTGCCAAATCAATTGAATAGTCGATAATATCAAATCGGATATTATCTGAAACTCATAAAAACGTTTTTGTTGTTGTTGTTGTTGTTGTGTTCCACCTTAGCATAATAAAAAAAATAATCCTGAGCAATGTTATTTTTGCATGAGCCTGCCAACATACACGCTGATTTTTAACATCTTAACCAATGTGAGAGACATCCTTCACACATAGCGTGGAAATAAATGGAAAGTGTTTACATATTGCAAGTAACCAGTGGATGGGCCTGGTCTGTCACTCAGTTTCCGTCAATATTACAGGCCGGCCCACGTGGGTCTAGTCCGTCCTTCGTCGGTGACAGCCAATACTCACTCTCCAATCCAAACTATAATCGGTCCGGATAATTGGGGCCTTCGATCAGATGGAGA
>NW_017807215.1:0-605 GCF_001891065.2 Hippocampus comes | reverse complement strand
CACGCAACGTAAGTATCCTTTTGAATGATCGAGCACTTGCAAGCTCCCATATAAAATAAGCACCAACGTTCCAATGCTACGCCGGTGAAGTGTTTATAAATGGTTTATAAATGGGTTATACTTGATACAGTAAAGGTTTTAATGAAGATCAGCAAGACTGAAAAATACATTTTCGTTGTTTGGATATTACATTAAATACAAAAGCAAACATTTTCAAAGATTGTCATTATGTTTATGTACACAGGGTAATCTGCTGTTTCTACAGTTTCCTATTGCTCAAAACTCTTCATTATTACTCAAATAATTCCAAATGTTCAGTCCAGAAAATTAGCTTAATTATTATGACATGAATGTTGGTATTTTTTCAGATTTTTTTATTTTTGCAAATCTTATTTTTGTTTAGATTCAATGTTTTAACCTCTCAAATATGGAATCATCATGAATTAGCATATCTTTGTACTTTTAAACGGCAGTGGCTCATGTTTGACGACAAAAAAATGATTACGTAACTGCCATTCACCAAACAGCAAGCCCCGCCCTGCTTGTTGGTCAATATGACCTGTATTTCTAATATCGTGAACCTGTGTTTTTATTGATCGATTTTT
>NW_017807214.1:0-211 GCF_001891065.2 Hippocampus comes | reverse complement strand
ATAATGTTGCCTTGAAATGAAATGAACGTTTGTGACCAGCTACCAGTGTTAGCGTGTCCAGATTCTGTGAAATAACTACTATCGACTCACCAGTGCGGCTGCTAGCTAGCTAGCATAGCTAATGTCAGGTAAGTTCCAATCGTTGTATAACAAAATGGAATAAAGTAGAGACACTGTTCAGTTTCGTAGAAATAAGCGAATTTAATGTGGA
>NW_017807213.1:0-291 GCF_001891065.2 Hippocampus comes | reverse complement strand
CTTTCCGACCTTTCTTAAATTCTGTTGAAGTACAAATGTATTTTCCGCATTCTAAGACGCACCTAAAAGCGATCAATTTTCTCAAAAGCCGACAGTGCGCCTGATAGTCCGATGCGCCTGATATGTGGATCAATATTCGGATTTGTTGGACGTAGTATTTTAAATGCCCTGTAAAGCGTTTTGTTAGAGCTGCAGCAGTTGTGAAAGCTCGATATAACTCAAGCTGTATTGGATTATATTGGATCCTCTTTGGCGTTAGCTCCATCTAGCGGATGCATAACGCAACCGCAG
>NW_017807212.1:0-901 GCF_001891065.2 Hippocampus comes | reverse complement strand
CGTAGATGAAGAGATACAAATCAACAAATGCGCAGTGTCTCCAAAGTCACTCCGAAGTTCCTTTTTAGAGTTTGGTTTCATCATTTGGACGGGCGCGGCGCCTTCAGCATTTGACAGCGACGGTTTTTTGCAGCTTTTGGAAGCATTTCCTTCCCTTGGCGCGAGGCTCACCTGCTCCATATCGGGCGCGGCCACGCCGCCACGAGACCGATGACAATTTTCGCTCTCTATGGCAAGTTCTCCGAAACAGGATGCGAAGGCCTGCTCCTACCGCCCCTGATGAAAACGCCAAAGTCCTACAGAAGGCGTCCGCGCAAAGCCAACCAAAGTCTGGCCGCGATGGAAGTCAGCAGCGACAAAAACCCGATTCGGCGGATACGTCGAAGAGCGAAAAAGCTTCAAGTGTACAGCCTTCTGGTGAGCATCCTGATCTTGCACTCAAAGATGCTCGAGGAACTTCTTTTTTTTTTTTCCCACTCAGCCGAGCGTTCGCCGAATCCAGCTTCGTATGAGTGGACTACTCGCTTACGAGGCGCAAAAGTTGGGAAGGAAAGTAAAAATGTCATCCTTCAAGCTGATTAACAACCCGTGTTCATAAAACAAACTGGAAGTGAATCTATTTTCTACCACCAAGAACTGACGGATGGGGTCAGAGTCAGCCGATCCTCCATGAAGCGTCTCCAGTTGCTCCAGACTGCTGCCGCTCGCCTCTTGACGAGTCGAGGTAACCGAGAACTACCCTGAGGCTCCGAGGGGACGGAGCCTTTTCCGTTGCGGCGTCCTCTCTCTCTTTGGAAGGAACGTTGCCCATCTTTTGTCATTTTTGAGTCTTTGGCCTCCGACTGGGCACGAGACTCGGATTTTTGGTTGGACTGTATTTGTGCTTTCTACTGTCTTGATT
>NW_017807211.1:0-440 GCF_001891065.2 Hippocampus comes | reverse complement strand
CCCCCGTGACACCTGACTGTTCTCTTCTACGTAAATATACACGTGTGGGAGCACCGAGCCAACAATATCTGACAGTATTGAGGTGGACAACTGCACCGCAAGCGACAATCGTGAGCGAAGTCCAACGAAAGTAAATATGAACGGCATACAGGAAGACCGCCGGCAGAATGACACACCAAGGTTACGACTCGATTCATATCTCAATTTCTGACCCGTATCATCAGTACTGTCACAGGAAGACTTGTACGAATAACACTAGTCAACTTATGTTTACATTTTTTAAATCAGAGATTGAGATGTGTTTTGTTTTTTTTTTGCGCTGATTCTGAATTTGACCTTTTCTTTATTTTCTCCAGCATAGGTTGACTATATTTTCATTTACCCCTCCAAAAATAAAAATAAAATAAAATAAGGTAACTCGGCCCATCCTCGAGATACTG
>NW_017807210.1:0-221 GCF_001891065.2 Hippocampus comes | reverse complement strand
TTTTTAAATAGAATACCTGAAAATATATCGTGGTATATGGTTATGATATAAAATGGCCAATGTCGTGATACTTTTTTCTTCTCTATCGGCAAGCACGAGATACCACTATTACTTTTGAGTCATACAATTTCAGTGAACATATTGACAGATAATTCTGAGCAAACATCTTTCTTTTTGACAGGTGGTGATTTGCCACAGTGTAACACCAACTACGACCAAAA
>NW_017807209.1:0-318 GCF_001891065.2 Hippocampus comes | reverse complement strand
TTATTCTCATTCAGAGTTTGTTTCATGTACAATTTGCCGAGGGCACGGCCAAAGAATGGGAATCTGAAGGGCCGAGAGAAGCATTTTAAAACGGTACGCATGAGCTACGATAGTTAACAGGCTTCATAAGTACAGAAAAAAAGTAGCATGCCCCCGTGTCAGGCTGTTTATCATCATGATGTGCATGTGTATGTGTGTGCATGTGCGCGGTAACTGGTTGATCGCGGGAGGTTGGTTGTTCGAAAAGTAGATCTTCGGTCAGAAGAAGTTTGGGCACCCTTAACTTAGAGCATAATTTAAAGTCAAGTGGGTCACAGT
>NW_017807208.1:0-1449 GCF_001891065.2 Hippocampus comes | reverse complement strand
CCTAATTCCTGAAAGGGTGACATTCAGTGATTGTCGGTGTATTCGTGGATTGGCATTTTTTTTTCTGATTTGGGAACCTATCTCCCAATACTTGCAGAAAAATTCACCTATTCACTGCGCTCAGTGTAAAAATTTTGCTTTGGTGACACCTTGTGTCATATTGGTGTTGGAGTCAAAGGAGGAGCGTCATTTTGTCAAACAATAGCCTCGTCGAATAGAAAACTGTGGTTGACCGACACCTTGTGGCACCTTTTGGTTGATTACAAACCGTTTTGGATGGCCGTAAATTATTGGTAGATTTTCCCCATTTGTAGCAGGAATATTGCTCACATATAGCAGGGGTTCTCCGTGTTATGAAAAATTGACCTTTGAATTGCTTCAATACAAATAGTTGGGTCTCCGAGTCTTCAGCTTGAACCTTTATTAATTCAGGCTAGAAGAGAACAGCATGCAGTTGAACCAACAGCCCAACGACAATAATAGTCAAGGACAAGGTCTTATATTGTTGTAGATTTAGCTCCACAATCTGGTTGTGTGCATGTTGGCAAGATAACAGAAAACAGCTGTAGGACAGGTACAGAAAGAGCCCGTTTAATATTGCAAATTACAATATATGAAGTCCGATGATATTACATGAATATAATTTTTTTTTATATTAAATATATTTTCTGGTGTTATGTCGACTATTGTGTATTTTTTTTTGTGTCAGTATTATCTTTTTTATTTACGATTTTATTTTGCGGATGCAGCTACAGTGTGGTGCGAATCCAGATAAATAAGCAGATCCAGTGTTATAAAACCATGTTATTATATTTATTTCTTCCATAAAGTTGAAAGTGACATAAAACATTCAGTGGACAATGTGCTCCCCTGGTATTTTGTGTTTTAGAAAGCTACACCACTGTTCGCCCCACTTTACTACTACAATAGTAAAAGTACAATACTATTTTTCTGATACTACCACGGAAGGAGGCAAATTTCTGGGTCGACTCTTCTTCACCCATTCCGGGACAGTATCAATTATGCATGAACAGCGGCATGGGAAAAAAATATGTAAATGGGGTAGCTGCTAAGGCCACTCTCGAAAAGATTATCAAGTCAAGTTTTATTGTCAAATATGCTCTATGTGCAACATACAGCACAGATGAAATTACGTTCCTCTCTCAACCACAGTGCAATCATGCAGTGCATTGAAACACACACACCTAAAATATAAGGACAGCAAACTGAACTGCATAGAAATACGTAGACATAAATATATTAATGTGAACAAATAAAACAATATTAACATTAAATATTATTATTAAAACAAATTATCGCTCAGATATCACCTCTAAAGGCGGAAAATGGCTGTTTCAACATTCCGTGCCTGTGATGTTGAGACAGAATTGCCATGTGGGATTTTTTTTTATTCTTCCACCTTTTGAGAACCTGTTGACAAATGATCAA
>NW_017807207.1:0-231 GCF_001891065.2 Hippocampus comes | reverse complement strand
TTTGATACGTTGAATGCGCCAAAAAAATTAAAGAACGATGTTATGTTGGTGTTGTGATGTATGATGTATGTTGGAGAGCGCAACTTAACCCTCAGCCGAATGCCACAAATTGTGAGGTTGAGGGCAAGCCCAATGAACTTGCCGGCCACCACAACGCCCTCCTCGTGATGATCATAAATGTATATCCATGATATGCGCACATTTTAACATGTGAACTACTTCCTGGAGAGG
>NW_017807206.1:0-736 GCF_001891065.2 Hippocampus comes | reverse complement strand
GAAACTAACTTGGCGCCCTGAAAAGTTATACGCCAACCTTCCATTGGTCCACTTTAGCGTCCACTGCTGCAATAATGGGGTCATCCTCTTCTGTCATGGAGTTAATCTTCTGCGTCAACTCTCTGACCTGCACATGACGCAGAGTTCAGCAACATGAAAACTGAGAGCACCAAAAAAGTGTTTCATTGGATGGGAGATTTTTAACCTGAAGCTCAGCGCGATCCCTGTCTTTCCTAAGCTGGTCTGTCAAGGAGTCGCACTGATGGACGGCCATTTTGATGTGGTTGTACTCGTCGCTCATCTTTTCCATCTCCTTTGCTGACTCCATCACACATTTCTGCATGTGGAGGTTGTCTGCCTTCAGCTGTGAAATCTCCTCTTCTGCTTGCTAAAATAAAATCGACACATTTCTGGTCATTATTGTGGAGATGGTCATGCAAGGAAGGTAATGGGGTACCTGCAAGCAGGGCTGGAGTCACCTCCAACCTTATCTAGTCCCAAGTCTAAGTCACCAAGGACCAAGTTCAAATACGGTCTGAGTCCACAAAGTCCGAGTCCAAGTCTGAGATCAAACTATTTGCAAATGTCCAACAAACTTCAATGTGGTTCGGTATGGGTCTGAAATCCTAATCTTACAGAATCTGCAGGTTTTTTCATGAAAATGTCTGTGGCTAACACCAGTTCTCGGTGGTTGGTAAAACCGAATTTTATAACCCCAAAAGACTGCGTGCTTTGG
>NW_017807205.1:0-501 GCF_001891065.2 Hippocampus comes | reverse complement strand
GTGAAAACCCTACTCGATACTCTGTTTTCAAACCCAAACTTCAGTTTCCAACCTTCATATTTTTTAAACTGGTTTGAAACAAAAATTTTTAAAAAAGCCGAACCTTAAGTCTCGATTCAAATTCCAATTAGAAAAATGAACTCTTAAAAACTTTCAACCAGGCTTAAAACCCTACCCTGGATGAAACCCTAATTTGAAACTAGAATGGTGATTGTCTGGGTACCGCAAATTGAATCAGGCTAATTTGAAACCTGAACGTGTGTTTTAAATGCCAACCAGTATCCCAAATTTGAAACCCAAAGTTTGACTTAAAACCCTAATATTGAAAGCATTGACACCACCTCCAAACATTAATTTAAAAACCTTACTACTTGATGAAAACCATAACCATAGGCAAGAAACCCACATTTAAAATCAAAATGAATTAAACCCCGAACTTGAAACCCCAACTTGAAACCATAATGGCGGACTCCCGAAACCCCAACCATGGCTTGAAGCCCT
>NW_017807204.1:0-262 GCF_001891065.2 Hippocampus comes | reverse complement strand
CCGACAGCCATTTCACTCCCTGGACTCTGACGGGAATGGACTGTAGCGCCCTGACAGACAAAGCAAGCAAGCAGCGCAAAATTTTTAAAAAATGTGTCCTACGCACTGATTTTTTGCCCTCTTACAATGCACCCACCTCCGATCCTCATTGTGAGATCGATGGCGGACCCAAAACCTTTAGCACCCGTAGGCTGCTGTCGCTACCTTATTTTTGCTCCACATCGTCGTCTTCGTGTTTTTGTAAGCAGTTTGGATGAACTGG
>NW_017807203.1:0-262 GCF_001891065.2 Hippocampus comes | reverse complement strand
CCGACAGCCATTTCACTCCCTGGACTCTGACGGGATTGGACTGTAGCGCCCTGACTGACAAAGCAAGCAAGCAGCGCAAAATTTTAAAAAAATGTGTCCTATGCACTGATTTTTTGCCCTCTTACAATGCACCCACCTCCGATCCTCATTGTGAGATCGATGGCGGACCCAAAACCTTTAGAACCCGTAGGCTGCTGTCGCTACCCTATTTTTGCTCCACATTGTCTTCTTCGTGTTTTTGTAAGCAGTTTGGATGAACTGG
>NW_017807202.1:0-424 GCF_001891065.2 Hippocampus comes | reverse complement strand
AGGCAGTCGCCCGTCTGGTGGGGCCTGAGGAGGGGAAAAAAAAAAAGGCTAACAAACGGCGCTAACGACTTATTTCGCTTTGATTTACATTGTAGACTGGAAACTACTTGCAGATTCACATTTTCCACCATTTTGTTACGTGACAGGCGTATTCAAACCATTCAAAATTCAACACACCCGAGCCCCACCGCGAACCGTGAAAGTCCCTGAGTAATTGACATCCACCCAAAAGGCTTATAATTGCCCACTCATGCCACAAAGTGGCAGAATAGGACTGACTGTTTTTGTCGAAATAAAGCTCCTCCACTCACTTCGTTTCTTGACACCAATATGCCACAAAATGAAACTCAACTCACTACAACAGTTCCTTGACGACAAGATGCCACAAGATGGCAGCAAAGGACTCTTTTCGTCCAAATGAAAC
>NW_017807201.1:0-274 GCF_001891065.2 Hippocampus comes | reverse complement strand
CCAAGACAAAGCAAGATGCAACTGAGATTTTGTTTACATTTTTTCCAATAAGATTCATTCATCATTCATTAACAAATTATTATGACTGAATGGGAATTCAGTAAATTTAAACAAACAAACAAAAAAAAAACCCACCTAATTTTGATTCATCTAAAAGATTTGTCACATTTTTAAAATTGAACTTTCTGCATAACTGTCATTAAAAAAAAACGGCCAATAAAACAATTTTGCACATATTTAGAATGTTTCAATAAAAATCATTGCATTCAGAGTG